>NW_028134767.1:0-91000 GCF_964662115.1 Mustela nivalis | reverse complement strand
CACACATTGGGACCCTCAGCCTGAGGCCAGTCCTCAGATAAGGCCTCTCAGGGCCTATATGAAGCGACAGCATATTGGGCTTGCCATGCCCCTAGGCCCCAATTTTTAACCATAGTTCGGGGTGTCCCTTCACTCTTCCCCAGGGCTCTGCTTTGGAATTCCTCTTTTGGTGGGATACCAGAGGTAACAAACCTGAAAGGAGTCCTCCCATCCCACAGATTAACGAAAAACAATTGGGATCGGGCCAAATCCACAGAGAGGAAGATTCGTCCATGGCCCATGAGAACTCCCCAACATTCCACGGCCATCGCTGAAACAAAATCCCGAGACAAAAGCCTGAGCAAGCGACTCAGACTCGCTCTTTCTTCATATCCTGAAGAGTTCTTCTCATGGTTTGTAGATCGGGCGTGCCATACCTACGTCCCCAAACTTAAGCTGAGTTTGTGTTTTCAGTCTTCTGTCCTCAAAGTCCTGGGCCACACTCCCTCCAGGCTGGGGCCCCTGGAGCCACACATTAGGACTGCCCCCACCCAATCCATGGGAATTCTGCCCATTCCATTGTCAAAAATCTTACAAATTAGGAGAACCCTCCAAAGTCCCTGAGGCCATCCCAATAGTGTAGGTCGCCCGATACAAAAAAGGCGGTTGATAACAGCTGAGCATCTTCCTCCACTCATCTACCTCCACTCATACCAAGAAGATTGAACCAGATAGGACCCGAGGCCATTATCGGATCCATTGCTTTGGTTTACAGGCATGTCTCCTCAAAAGCCTGGATTCCAATACCAGCAGAGGGGATTTCCTGAGGCACCCATCAGAACAAATCTCGTCTCCACAAGGAAACTTGTGCATGGGTGCTATGCCAAAGCTTGGGAGAATACTTCAGGGTCCCGGTGCCACCTCCCCATTCCAAGGCCCTCATGGACACAAACACACATTAGGACCCATCCTCTGGAAAGTGCATTTCAACTCAGCCACCTCGGTTGCTCCCGCAGATCCATTAGATCTAAACTGTCTTGTTGCTAGGAGACAATTGGAAGGCGAGGCGGACTTCCCAGGCATCCATCCTCGAACGGTGCTCTGGAGTCATTCCATATGGGATGTCATGGAGCTGTCCAACAGGTCTCAATTGTCCCGCAGAAGGAATCCTGAAGGGGGCATCCCACATCTCCCAACGTGGAAAACCTCCATGGCCTCGAGATTCCGCTCCCTTCATGAAGGGGCCGTCATGCACAGAAACTCCAACCTGAGCCAACGTCGGATCCTCGCCCTGACCTCAGATGCATGAGATATTGGTTCAGATCTGCAGGGGGTACCTTCCGTGGCCTCACCCTGAATCCGAAGTCTAGCTTGTGTTCTCAGACTTCCGTCCTCACTCTCCTGGCCCCGAAGCCCTCAAGTTTGGCAATTCCGGACCAACAATGAAGAACTCTGCCTGCCCTCTAGAAAAAATATATTGCCTAATGAGCTGACCAGGCAGCTTAAATGAAGATAAACCTACACGGCACTCGAATGTACCCAAATTATATAGTCTAACCTGGGCACTAATGCACTGTCTGACACAACCTGAGCCCGGACCTGCTGACCAACACCCAGACAGCTGACCGCACCCTGAGCACATCAGACCCGCCCTGGCCTTAGGTCATCATCTCTTCCCTACCTCAGTTTTCAGGCTTCAGAACCTAGACCTTATCTCCAATCACTGCCCACGGGTGACTGTGATGCAGAAATCAGAACTCTTCCTGACCCATGGCAAGAAACCTTGTGGTTGGCATGTTGTCCAACGTTCAGTGTAGGAGAAAACAGCATTCACCCTGAGGCCCCGCCCATTCTTGAGTGCGACCAGTGCATAAACACGCATTGTGACCTCAGCGTGAGTCCTGTCCTCTAGTAAGTCCTCTCAGTGGCAGGACCATTAGATGTCATAATGGGCTTGACATGTCCCTAGTCCCCAATTTTTAACCAGATTTCTGGTTGTCCAGTCGCCCCACCCCAGGGCTCTACTCTGGAATCCCTCATTTGGTGGGACATCTGACGTTGAAAAACAAAATGAAACAAATCGACAACAACAACAAAAAAACGGACTTCTTCCATCCCCAGAATGACCGCAAACTCTTTGGACGGGACCGAACCCCCAGAGAGTAAGACTCGTCCATTTCCCATGAAGTCACCCGGCAATTTCACGACCATGAGTGACACGATATCCAGAGACAAAAACTTGAGCAAGAGCCTCACACTCGCCCTTTTTTCATATCCCGAAGTGTTCTCCTCATGGTCTGTAGATCAGTCCTGCCATACCTATGACCCAAAACATAAGCCGAGTTTGTGTTTACAGACAACTGTCCAAACAGCTCTGGCCTACACACCCTACAGGCTCAGGGCCCTGGAGCCAAACCTGAGGACTGTACTTGCCCTCTCCAAGGGAATTGTATGTGCCCATTCCAATGGCCACAACCCTACTAATAGGATAACCTCCAAAGTCCCTGAGGCCATCCCAAAAGTTGTGGCTTCCCAGGACAAACAGGGGCAATCTGAGCCCATCTGAGCACCTACCTGCACTCAGACCCGTAGACTGATGTCCCCAGAGGTAAAAAGGAACGAACAGGCCCCTAGGCACTAATCTGATCCATTGCTTTGGTTTCCAGGCATCTCTCCTCAGAGGCCTGGATTTCAATACCAGCATATGGCTTTTTCTTGACTCACCCATCAGAACTAATCTCATCTACACATGGGAAACATGCACGTTGGAGCTGTGTCAAAGCCTCTGTTTAGGAGAACCCTTCAGGGCCCCAGGGCCACCGCTTCATTCCAAGGTCTCCATAGACACAAAAACATATTAGGACACATCCACAGGAGAGTCCATTTCAACTCAGCCTCCTCGGTTGCCCCCCACATCCAGCAGATCTAACCTGTCTTGTTGCTTGGAGACAATTGGAATGCGAGGTGGGCTACCCAGCCAACCATCCTTGGAACCCTGCTAGGAATCGTTGGCCTGGAGCCAACCAACAGGTCTCAATTGTCCTGCAGAAGAATCTTTGCAGTTTGGAGCTTCTCACAACTCCCATCGTGGGAAAACCCCCATGTCTCGTGATCCAACCCCCTTCAAGAAAGGGCCATCAGGGCAGAAAGTCCAACCTGAGCGATCGTCTGATCCTTGCCCTGACTTCAGATGCACGAGAACTCTATTGAGGTCTGTAGATTGTGCCTGCCATATCCTCACCCAGAAACCTAGGCCTAGCTTGGGTTCTCAGACTCCGTCCTCAGACTACTGGCCCACAAGCCCTCCAGTTTGGCAATCCAGAACTACAATGCCGCACTCTGCCTGCCCTACAGAAGTAAAACATTGCCCTCAGGGCTACCCCGAATCCCCAAATGAGGATCAACCTGCACGCCATTCGGCTGTACCCCAAACATATAGGCTGACCTGGGCACTATTTCCCCTTCTGACGAAGCCTGAGCCTGGACCTCCTGGTCCCACCCAGACAGCTGTCCGCACACTGAGCACATCGGACCCGCCATGGCCTTAGGTCGTCATCTCTTCCCAACTGCGGTTTTCAGGCCCCAGAACCTAGACCGTATCTCCAACCACTGCCCAGGGTTGAAAATGATGCAGAAATCAGAACTCTTTCCCCATGGCAAGAAACCTTGTGGTTGGCATGTTGTCCAACGTTCAGTGTAGTTGAAACAAGCGTGGCCCATGAGGCCCAGCCCATGCTTGCGGGCCACATTGGTCACAAACACACATTGTGACCCTCAGCCTGAGCCCAGTCCTCAGGTAAGGCCTCTCAGGGCCTATATGAAGAGACAGCATATTGGGCTTGCCATGCCCCTAGGCCCCAATTTTTAACCATAGTTCGGGGTGTCCCTTCACTCTTCCCCAGGGCTCTGCTTTGGAATTCCTCTTTTGGTGGGACACCAGAGGTAACAAACCTGAAAGGAGTCCTCCCATCCCACAGATTAACGAAAAACAATTGGGATCGGGCCAAATCCACAGAGAGGAAGATTCGTCCATGGCCCATGAGACCTCCCCAACATTCCACGGCCATCGCTGAAACAAAATCCAGAGACAAAAGCCTGAGCAATCGATTCAGAGTCGCTCATTCTTCATATCCTGAAGAGTTCTTCTCATGGTTTTTAGATCGGGCGTGCCATACCTACGTCCCCAAACTTAAGCTGAGTTTGTGTTTTCAGTCTTCTGTCCTCAAAGTCCTGGGCCACACTCCCTCCAGGCTGGGGCCCCTGGAGCCACACATTAGGACTGCCCCCACCCAATCCATGGGAATTCTGCCCATTCCATTGTTTAAAATCGTACAAATTAGGAGAACCCTCCAAAGTCCCTGAGGCCAACCCAATAGTGTAGTTCGCCCGGGACAAAAAAGGGCGGTTGATACCGGCTGAGCATCTACCTCCACTCATCTACCTCCACTCATACCAAGAAGATTGAACCAGACAGGACCCGAGGCCATTATCGAATCCATTGCTTTGGTTTACAGGCATGTCTCCTCAAAAGCCTGGATTCCAATACCAGCAGAGGGGATTTCCTGAGGCACCCATCAGAACAAATCTCGTCTCCACAAGGAAACTTGTGCATGGGAGCTATGCCAAAGCTTAGGAGAATACTTCAGGGTCCCGGTGCCACCTCCCCATTCCAAGGCCCTCATGGACACAAACACACGTTAGGACCCATCCTCTGGAAAGTGCATTTCAACTCAGCCACCCCGGTTGCTCCCGCAGATCCATTAGATCTAAACTGTCTTGTTGCTAGGAGACAATTGGAAGGCGAGGCAGACTTCCCAGGCATCCATCCTCGAACGGTGCTCTGGAGTCATTCCATATGGGATGTCCTGGAGCTGTCCAACAGGTCTCAATTGTCCCGCAGAAGGAATCCTTGAAGAGGGCATCCCACATCTCCCAACGTGGAAAACCTCCATGGCCTCGAGATTCTGCTCCCTTCATGAAGGGGCCGTCATGCACAGAAACTCCAACCTGAGCCAACGTCGGATCCTCGCCCTGACTTCAGATGCATGAGATATTGGTTCAGATCTGCAGGGGGTACCTGCCGTGCCCTCACCCTGAATCCGAAGACTAGCTTGTGTTCTCAGACTTCCGTCCTCACTCTCCTGGCCCCGAAGCCCTCAAGTTTGGCAATTCTGGACGGACAATGAAGCACTCTGCCTGCCCTCTAGAAAAAATATATTGCCTAATGAGCTGACCAGGCAGCTTAAATGAAGATAAACCTACACGGCACTCGAATGTACCCAAATTATATAGTCTAACCTGGGCACTAATGCACTGTCTAACACAACCTGAGCCCGGACCTGCTGACCAACACCCAGACAGCTGACCGCACACTGAGCACATAAATCCCGCCATGGCCTTAGGTCATCATCTCTTCCCAACCTCAGTTTTCAGGCTTCAGAAGCTATACCTTATCTCCAATCACTGCCCACGGGTGACTGTGATGCAGAAATCAGAACTCTTCCTGACCCATGGCAAGAAACCTTGTGGTTGGCATGTTGTCCAACGTTCAGTGTAGGAGAAAACAGCATTCACCCTGAGGCCCCGACCATTCTTGAGTGCGACGAGAGCATAAACAGGCATTGTGACCTCAGCGTGAGTCCTGTCCTCTAGTAAGTCCTCTCATTGGCTGGACCATTAGATGTCATAATGGGCTTGACATGTCCCTAGTCCCCAATTTTTAACCAGATTTCTGGTTGTCCAGTCGCCCCACCCCAGGGCTCTACTCTGGAATCCCTCATTTGGTGGGACATCTGAGGTTGAAAAACAAAATGAAACAAATCGACAACAACAACAAAAAAACGGACTTCTTCCATCCCCAGAATGACCGCAAACTCTTTGGACGGGACCGAACCCCCAGAGACTAAGACTCGTCCATTTCCCATGAAGTCCCCCGGCAATTTCACGACCATGAGTGACACGATATCGAGAGACAAAAACTTGAGCGAGAGCCTCACACTCGCCTTTTTTTCATATCCTGAAGTGTTCTCCTGATGGTCTGTAGATCAGTCCTGCCATACCTATGACCCAAAACATAAGCCGAGTTTGTGTTTTCAGACAACTGTCCAAACAGCTCTGGCCTACACACCCTACAGGCTCAGGGCCCTGGAGCCAAACCTGAGGACTGTACTTGCCCTCTCCAAGGGAATTGTATGTGCCCATTCCAATGGCCACAACCCTACTAATAGGATATCCTCCAAAGTCCCTGAGGCCATCCCAATAGTTGTGGCTTCCCAGGACAAACAGGGGGCAATCTGAGCCCATCTGAGTACCTACCTGCACTCAGACCCGTAGCCTGATGTCCCCAGAGGTAAAAAGGAACGAACAGGCCCCTAGGCACTAATCGGATCCATTGCTTTGGTTTCCAGGCATCTCTCCTCAGAGGCCTGGATTTCAATACCAGCATATGGCTGTTTCTTGACTCACCCATCAGAACAAATCTCATCTACACATGGGAAACATGCACGTTGGAGCTGTGTCAAAGCCTCTGTTTAGGAGAACCCTTCAGGGCCCCAGGGCCACCGCTTCATTCCAAGGTCTCCATAGACACAAAAACATATTAGGACACACCCACAGGAGAGTCCATTTCAACTCAGCTTCCTCGGTTGCCCGCCACATCCAGCAGATCTAACCTGTCTTGTTGCTTGGAGACAATTGGAATGCGAGGTGGGCTACCCAGCCATCCATCCTTAGAACCCTGCTCGGAATCGTTGGCCTGGAGCCAACCAACAGGTCTCAATTGTCCTGCAGAAGAATCTTTGCAGTTTGGAGCTTCTCACAACTCCCATCGTGGGAAAACCCCCATGTCCTCATGATCCAACCCCCTTCAAGAAAGGGCCATCAGGGCAGAAAGTCCAACCTGAGCGATCGTCTGATCCTTGCCCTGACTTCAGATGCACGAGATCTCTATTGAGGTCTGTAGATTGTGCCTGCCATATCCTCACCCAGAAACCTAGGCCTAGCTTGGGTTCTCAGACTCGGTCCTCAGACTACTGGCCCACAAGCCCTCCAGTTTGGCAATCCAGAACTACAATGCCGCACTCTGCCTGCCCTACAGAAGTAAAACATTGCCCTCAGGGCTACCCCGAAACCCCAAATGAGGATCAACCTGCATGCCAATCGGCTGTACCCCAAACATATAGGCTGACCTGGGCACTATTTCCCCTTCTGACCCAGCCTGAGCCTGTACCTCCTGGTCCCACCCAGACAGCTGGCCGCACACTGAGCACATCGGACCCGCCATGGCCTTAGGTCGTCATCTCTTCCCAACTGCGGTTTTCAGGCTCCAGAACCTAGACCTTATCTCCAACCACTGCCCAGGGTTGAAAATGATGCAGAAATCAGAACTCTTTCCCCATGGCAAGAAACCTTGTGCTTGGCATGTTGTCCAACGTTCAGTGTAGTTGAAACAAGCGTGGCCCATGAGGCCCAGCACATGCTTGCGTGCCACATTGGTCACAAACACACATTGTGACCCTCAGCCTGAGCCCAGTCCTCAGGTAAGGCCTCTCAGGGCCTATATGAAGAGACAGCATATTGGGCTTGCCATGCCCCTAGTCCCCAAATTTTAACCATAGTTCGGGGTGTCGCTTCACCCTTCCCCAGGGTTCTGCTTTGGAATTCCTCTTTTGGTGGGACACCAGAGGTAACAAACCTGAAAGGAGTCCTCCCATCCCACAGATTGACGAAAAACAATTGGGATCGGGCCAAATCCACAGAGAGGAAGATTCGTCATGGCCCATGAGACCTCCCCAACATTCCACGGCCATCGCTGAAACAAAATCCAGAGACAAAAGCCTGAGCAAGCGACTCAGACTCGCTCATTCTTCATATCCTGAAGAGTTCTTCTCATGGTTTGTAGATCGGGTGTGCCATACCTACGTCCCCAAACTTAAGCTGAGTTTGTGTTTTCAGTCTTCTGTCCTCAAAGTCCTGGGCCACACTCCCTCCAGGCTGGGGCCCCTGGAGACACATTTTAGGACTGCCCCCACCCAATCCATGAGAATTCTTCCCATTCCATTGTCAAAAATCTTACAAATTAGGAGAACCCTCCAAAGTCCCTGAGGCCATCCCAATAGTGTAGGTCGCCCGGGACAAAAAAGGGCGGTTGATACCAGCTGAGCATCTTCCTCCACTCATCTACCTCCACTCATACCAAGAAGATTGAACCAGACAGGACCCGAGGCCATTATCGGATCCATTGCTTTTGTTTACAGGCATGTCTCCTCAAAAGCCTGGATTCCAATACCAGCAGAGGGGATTTCCTGAGGCACCCATCAGAACAAATCTCGTCTCCACAAGGAAACTTGTGCATGGGAGCTATGCCAAAGCTTAGGAGAATACTTCAGGGTCCCGGTGCCACCTCCCCATTCCAAGGCCCTCATGGACACAAACACACATTAGGACCCATCCTCTGGAAAGTGCATTTCAACTCAGCCACCCCGGTTGCTCCCGCAGATCCATTAGATCTAAACTGTCTTGTTGCTAGGAGACAATTGGAAGGCGAGGCGGACTTCCCAGGCATCCATCCTCGAACGGTGCTCTGGATTCATTCCATATGGGATGTCCTGGAGCTGTCCAACAGGTCTCAATTGTCCCGCAGAAGGAATCCTTGATGGGGGCATCCCACATCTCCCAACGTGGAAAACCTCCATGGCCTCGAGATTCCGCTCCCTTCATGAAGGGGCCGTCATGCACAGAAACTCCAACCTGAGCCAACGTCGGATCCTCGCCCTGACTTCAGATGCATGAGATATTGGTTCAGATCTGCAGGGGGTACCTGCCGTGCCCTCACCCTGAATCCGAAGTCTAGCTTGTGTTCTCAGACTTCCGTCCTCACTCTCCTGGCCCCGAAGCCCTCATGTTTGGCAATTCCGGACCGACAATGAAGCACTCTGCCTGCCCTCTAGAAAAAATATATTGCCTAATGAGCTGACCAGGCAGCTTAAATGAAGATAAACCTACACGGCACTCGAATGTACCCAAATTATATAGTCTAACCTGGGCACTAATGCACTGTCTGACACAACCTGAGCCCGGACCTGCTGACCAACACCCAGACAGCTGACCGCACCCTGAGCACATCAGACCCGCCCTGGCCTTAGGTCATCATCTCTTCCCTACCTCAGTTTTCAGGCTTCAGAACCTAGACCTTATCTCCAATCACTGCCCACGGGTGACTGTGATGCAGAAATCAGAACTCTTCCTGACCCATGGCAAGAAACCTTGTCGTTGGCATGTTGTCCAACGTTCAGTGTAGGAGAAAACAGCATTCACCCTGAGGCCCCGCCCATTCTTGAGTGCGACGAGAGCATAAACACGCATTGTGACCTCAGCGTGAGTCCTGTCCTCTAGTAAGTCCTCTCAGTGGCTGGACCATTAGATGTCATAATGGGCTTGACATGTCCCTAGTCCCCAATTTTTAACCAGATTCCTGGTTGTCCAGTCGCCCCACCCCAGGGCTCTACTCTGGAATCCCTCATTTGGTGGGACATCTGAGGTTGAAAAAGAAAATGAAACAAATCGACAACAACAACAAAAAAACGGACTTCTTCCATCCCCAGAATGACCGCAAACTCTTTGGACGGGACCGAACCCCCAGAGAGTAAGACTCGTCCATTTCCCATGAAGTCACCCGGCAATTTCACGACCATGAGTGACACGATATCCAGAGACAAAAACTTGAGCAAGAGCCTCACACTCGCCCTTTTTTCATATCCCGAAGTGTTCTCCTCATGGTCTGTAGATCAGTCCTGCCATACCTATGACCCAAAACATAAGCCGAGTTTGTGTTTTCAGACAACTGTCCAAACAGCTCTGGCCTACACACCCTACAGGCTCAGGGCCCTGGAGCCAAACCTGAGGACTGTACTTGCGCTCTCCAAGGGAATTTTATGTGCCCATTCCAATGGCCACAACCCTACTAATAGGATAACATCCAAAGTCCCTGAGGCCATCCCAATAGTTGTGGCTTCCCAGGACAAACAGGGGGCAATCTGAGCCCATCTAAGCACCTACCTGCATTCAGACCCGTAGACTGATGTCCCCAGAGGTAAAAAGGAACGAACAGGCCCCTAGGCACTAATCGGATCCATTGCTTTGGTTTCCAGGCATCTCTCCTCAGAGGCCTGGATTTCAATACCAGCATATGGCTGTTTCTTGACTCACCCATCAGAACAAATCTCATCTACACATGGGAAACATGCACGTTGGAGCTGTGTCAAAGCCTCTGTTTAGGAGAACCCTTCAGGGCCCCAGGGCCACCGCTTCATTCCAAGGTCTCCATAGACACAAAAACATATTAGGACACACCCACAGGAGAGTCCATTTCAACTCAGCTTCCTCGGTTGCCCGCCACATCCAGCAGATCTAACCTGTCTTGTTGCTTGGAGACAATTGGAATGCGAGGTGGGCTACCCAGCCATCCATCCTTAGAACCCTGCTCGGAATCGTTGGCCTGGAGCCAACCAACAGGTCTCAATTGTCCTGCAGAAGAATCTTTGCAGTTTGGAGCTTCTCACAACTCCCATCGTGGGAAAACCCCCATGTCCTCGTGATCCAACCCCCTTCAAGAAAGGGCCATCAGGGCAGAAAGTCCAACCTGAGCGATCATCTGATCCTTGCCCTGACTTCAGATGCACGAGATCTCTATTGAGGTCTGTAGATTGTGCCTGCCATATCCTCACCCAGAAACCTAGGCCTAGCTTGGGTTCTCAGACTCGGTCCTCAGACTACTGGCCCACAAGCCCTCCAGTTTGGCAATCCAGAACTACAATGCCGCACTCTGCCTGCCCTACAGAAGTAAAACATTGCCCTCAGGGCTACCCCGAAACCCCAAATGAGGATCAACCTGCATGCCAATCGGCTGTACCCCAAACATATAGGCTGACCTGGGCACTATTTCCCCTTCTGACCCAGCCTGAGCCTGTACCTCCTGGTCCCACCCAGACAGCTGGCCGCACACTGAGCACATCGGACCCGCCATGGCCTTAGGTCGTCATCTCTTCCCAACTGCGGTTTTCAGGCTCCAGAACCTAGACCTTATCTCCAACCACTGCCCAGGGTTGAAAATGATGCAGAAATCAGAACTCTTTCCCCATGGCAAGAAACCTTGTGCTTGGCATGTTGTCCAACGTTCAGTGTAGTTGAAACAAGCGTGGCCCATGAGGCCCAGCACATGCTTGCGTGCCACATTGGTCACAAACACACATTGTGACCCTCAGCCTGAGCCCAGTCCTCAGGTAAGGCCTCTCAGGGCCTATATGAAGAGACAGCATATTGGGCTTGCCATGCCCCTAGTCCCCAAATTTTAACCATAGTTCGGGGTGTCGCTTCACCCTTCCCCAGGGTTCTGCTTTGGAATTCCTCTTTTGGTGGGACACCAGAGGTAACAAACCTGAAAGGAGTCCTCCCATCCCACAGATTGACGAAAAACAATTGGGATCGGGCCAAATCCACAGAGAGGAAGATTCGTCATGGCCCATGAGACCTCCCCAACATTCCACGGCCATCGCTGAAACAAAATCCAGAGACAAAAGCCTGAGCAAGCGACTCAGACTCGCTCATTCTTCATATCCTGAAGAGTTCTTCTCATGGTTTGTAGATCGGGTGTGCCATACCTACGTCCCCAAACTTAAGCTGAGTTTGTGTTTTCAGTCTTCTGTCCTCAAAGTCCTGGGCCACACTCCCTCCAGGCTGGGGCCCCTGGAGCCACACATTTTAGGACTGCCCCCACCCAATCCATGAGAATTCTTCCCATTCCATTGTCAAAAATCTTACAAATTAGGAGAACCCTCCAAAGTCCCTGAGGCCATCCCAATAGTGTAGGTCGCCCGGGACAAAAAAGGGCGGTTGATACCAGCTGAGCATCTTCCTCCACTCATCTACCTCCACTCATACCAAGAAGATTGAACCAGACAGGACCCGAGGCCATTATCGGATCCATTGCTTTTGTTTACAGGCATGTCTCCTCAAAAGCCTGGATTCCAATACCAGCAGAGGGGATTTCCTGAGGCACCCATCAGAACAAATCTCGTCTCCACAAGGAAACTTGTGCATGGGAGCTATGCCAAAGCTTAGGAGAATACTTCAGGGTCCCGGTGCCACCTCCCCATTCCAAGGCCCTCATGGACACAAACACACATTAGGACCCATCCTCTGGAAAGTGCATTTCAACTCAGCCACCCCGGTTGCTCCCGCAGATCCATTAGATCTAAACTGTCTTGTTGCTAGGAGACAATTGGAAGGCGAGGCGGACTTCCCAGGCATCCATCCTCGAACGGTGCTCTGGAGTCATTCCATATGGGATGTCCTGGAGCTGTCCAACAGGTCTCAATTGTCCCGCAGAAGGAATCCTTGATGGGGGCATCCCACATCTCCCAACGTGGAAAACCTCCATGGCCTCGAGATTCCGCTCCCTTCATGAAGGGGCCGTCATGCACAGAAACTCCAACCTGAGCCAACGTCGGATCCTCGCCCTGACTTCAGATGCATGAGATATTGGTTCAGATCTGCAGGGGGTACCTGCCGTGCCCTCACCCTGAATCCGAAGTCTAGCTTGTGTTCTCAGACTTCCGTCCTCACTCTCCTGGCCCCGAAGCCCTCATGTTTGGCAATTCCGGACCGACAATGAAGCACTCTGCCTGCCCTCTAGAAAAAATATATTGCCTAATGAGCTGACCAGGCAGCTTAAATGAAGATAAACCTACACGGCACTCGAATGTACCCAAATTATATAGTCTAACCTGGGCACTAATGCACTGTCTGACACAACCTGAGCCCGGACCTGCTGACCAACACCCAGACAGCTGACCGCACCCTGAGCACATCAGACCCGCCCTGGCCTTAGGTCATCATCTCTTCCCTACCTCAGTTTTCAGGCTTCAGAACCTAGACCTTATCTCCAATCACTGCCCACGGGTGACTGTGATGCAGAAATCAGAACTCTTCCTGACCCATGGCAAGAAACCTTGTGGTTGGCATGTTTTCCAACGTTCAGTGTAGGAGAAAACAGCATTCACCCTGAGGCCCCGCCCATTCTTGAGTGCGACGAGAGCATAAACACGCATTGTGACCTCAGCGTGAGTCCTGTCCTCTAGTAAGTCCTCTCAGTGTCTGGACCATTAGATGTCATAATGGGCTTGACATGTCCCTAGTCCCCAATTTTTAACCAGATTCCTGGTTGTCCAGTCGCCCCACCCCAGGGCTCTACTCTGGAATCCCTCATTTGGTGGGACATCTGAGGTTGAAAAAGAAAATGAAACAAATCGACAACAACAACAAAAAAACGGACTTCTTCCATCCCCAGAATGACCGCAAACTCTTTGGACGGGACCGAACCCCCAGAGAGTAAGACTCGTCCATTTCCCATGAAGTCACCCGGCAATTTCACGACCATGAGTGACACGATATCCAGAGACAAAAACTTGAGCAAGAGCCTCACACTCGCCCTTTTTTCATATCCCGAAGTGTTCTCCTCATGGTCTGTAGATCAGTCCTGCCATACCTATGACCCAAAACATAAGCCGAGTTTGTGTTTTCAGACAACTGTCCAAACAGCTCTGGCCTACACACCCTACAGGCTCAGGGCCCTGGAGCCAAACCTGAGGACTGTACTTGCGCTCTCCAAGGGAATTTTATGTGCCCATTCCAATGGCCACAACCCTACTAATAGGATAACATCCAAAGTCCCTGAGGCCATCCCAATAGTTGTGGCTTCCCAGGACAAACAGGGGGCAATCTGAGCCCATCTAAGCACCTACCTGCATTCAGACCCGTAGACTGATGTCCCCAGAGGTAAAAAGGAACGAACAGGCCCCTAGGCACTAATCGGATCCATTGCTTTGGTTTCCAGGCATCTCTCCTCAGAGGCCTGGATTTCAATACCAGCATATGGCTGTTTCTTGACTCACCCATCAGAACAAATCTCATCTACACATGGGAAACATGCACGTTGGAGCTGTGTCAAAGCCTCTGTTTAGGAGAACCCTTCAGGGCCCCAGGGCCACCGCTTCATTCCAAGGTCTCCATAGACACAAAAACATATTAGGACACATCCACAGGAGAGTCCATTTCAACTCAGCCTCCTCGGTTGTCCGCCACATCCAGCAGATCTAACCTGTCTTGTTGCTTGGAGACAATTGGAATGCGAGGTGGGCTACCCAGCCATCCATCCTTAGAACCTTGCTCGGAATCGTTGGCCTGGAGCCAACCAACAGGTCTCAATTGTCCTGCAGAAGAATCTTTGCAGTTTGGAGCTTCTCACAACTCCCATCGTGGGAAAACCCCCATGTCCTCGTGATCCAACCCCCTTCAAGAAAGGGCCATCAGGGCAGAAAGTCCAACCTGAGCGATCATCTGATCCTTGCCCTGACTTCAGATGCACGAGATCTCTATTGAGGTCTGTAGATTGTGCCTGCCATATCCTCACCCAGAAACCTAGGCCTAGCTTGGGTTCTCAGACTCCGTCCTCAGACTACTGGCCCACAAGCCCTCCAGTTTGGCAATCCAGAACTACAATACCGCACTCTGCCTGCCCTACAGAAGTAAAACATTGTCCTCAGGGCTACCCCGAAACCCCAAATGAGGATAAACCTGCACGCCAATCGGCTGTACCCCAAACATATAGGCTGACCTGGGCACTATTTCCCCTTCTGACCCAGCCTGAGGCTGGACCTCCTGGTCCCACCCAGACAGCTGGCCGCACACTGAGCACATCGGACCCGCCATGGCCTTAGGTCGTCATCTCTTCCCAACTGCGGTTTTCATGCTCCAGAACCTAGACCTTATCTCCAACCACTGCCCAGGGTTGAAAATGATGCAGAAATCAGAACTCTTTCCCCATGGCAAGAAACCTTGTGCTTGGCATGTTGTCCAACGTTCAGTGTAGTTGAAACAAGCGTGGCCCATGAGGCCCAGCCCATGCTTGCGTGCCACATTGGTCACAAACACACATTGTGACCCTCAGCCTGAGCCCAGTCCTCAGGTAAGCCCTCTCAGGGCCTATATGAAGAGACAGCATATTGGGCTTGCCATGCCCCTAGGCCCCAAATTTTAACCATAGTTCGGTGTGTCCCTTCACTCTTCCCCAGCGCTCTGCTTTGGAATTCCTCTTTTGGTGGGACACCAGAGTTAACAAACCTGAAAGGAGTCCTCCCATCCCACAGATTGACGAAAAACAATTGGGATCGGGCCAAATCCACAGAGAGGAAGATTCGTCCATGGCCCATGAGACCTCCCCAACATTCCACGGCCATCGCTGAAACAAAATCCAGAGACAAAAGCCTGAGCAAGAGACTCAGACTCGCTCATTCTTCATATCCTGAAGAGTTCTTCTCATGGTTTGTAGATCGGGCGTGCCATACCTACGTCCCCAAACTTAAGCTGAGTTTGTGTTTTCAGTCTTCTGTCGTCAAAGTCCTGGGCCACACTCCCTCCAGGCTGGGGCCCCTGGAGCCACACATTAGGACTGCCCCCACCCAATCCATGGAATTCTGCCCATTCCATTGTCAAAAATCGTACAAATTAGGAGAACCCTCCAAAGTCCCTGAGGCCATCCCAATAGTGTAGGTCGCCCAGGACAAAAAAGGGCGGTTGATACCAGCTGAGCATCTTCCTCCACTCATCTACCTCCACTCATAACAAGAAGATTGAACCAGACAGGACCCGAGGCCATTATCGGATCCATTGCTTTGGTTTACAGGCATGTCTCCTAAAAAGCCTGGATTCCAATACCAGCAGAGGGGATATCCTGAGGCACCCATCAGAACAAATCTCGTCTCCACAAGGAAACTTGTGCATGGGAGCTATGCCAAAGCTTAGGAGAATACTTCAGGGTCCCGGTGCCACCTCCCCATTCCAGGACCCTCATGGACACAAACACACATTAGGACCCATCCTCTGGTTAGTGCATTTCAACTCAGCCGCCCCGGTTGCTCCCGCAGATCCATTAGATCTAAACTGTCTTGTTGCTAGGAGACAATTGGAAGGCGAGGCGGACTTCCCAGGCATCCATCCTCGAACGGTGCTCTGGAGTCATTCCATATGGGATGTCCTGGAGCTGTCCAACAGGTCTCAATTGTCCCGCAGAAGGAATCCTTGAAGGGGGCATCCCACATCTCCCAACGTGGACAACCTCCATGGCCTCGAGATTCCGCTCCCTTCATGAAGGGGCCGTCATGCACAGAAATTCCAAACTGAGCCAACGTCGGATCCTCGCCCTGACTTCAGATGCATGAGATATTGGTTCAGATCTGCAGGGGGTACCTGCCGTGCCCTCACCCTGAATCCGAAGTCTAGCTTTGTTCTCAGACTTCCGTCCTCACTCTCCTGGACCCGAAGCCCTCATGTTTGGCAATTCCGGACCGACAATGAAGCACTCTGTCTGCCCTATAGAAAAAATATATTGCGTAATGAGCTGACCAGGCAGCTTAAATGAAGATAAACCTACACGGCACTCGAATGTACCCAAATTATATAGTCTAACCTGGGCACTAATGCACTGTCTGACACAACCTGAGCCCGGACCTGCTGACCAACACCCAGACAGCTGACCGCACCCTGAGCACATCAGACCCGCCCTGGCCTTAGGTCATCATCTCTTCCCTACCTCAGTTTTCAGGCTTCAGAACCTAGACCTTATCTCCAATCACTGCCCACGGATGACTGTGATGCAGAAATCAGAACTCTTCCTGACCCATGGCAAGAAACCTTGTGGTTGGCATGTTGTCCAACGTTCAGTGTAGGAGAAAACAGCATTCACCCTGAGGCCCCGCCCATTCTTGAGTTCGACGAGAGCATAAACACGCATTGTGACCTCAGCGTGAGTCCTGTCCTCTAGTAAGTCCTCTCAGTGGCTGGACCATTAGATGTCATAATGGGCTTGACATGTTCCTAGTCCCCAATTTTTAACCAGATTTCTGGTTGTCCAGTCGTCCCACCCCAGGGCTCTACTCTGGAATCCCTCATTTGGTGGGACATCTGAGGTTGAAAAAGAAAATGAAACAAATCGACAACAACAACAAAAAAACGGACTTCTTCCATCCCCAGAATGACCGCAAACTCTTTGGACGGGACCGAACCCCCAGAGAGTAAGACTCGTCCATTTCCCATGAAGTCACCCGGCAATTTCACGACCATGAGTGACACGATATCCAGAGACAAAAACTTGAGCAAGAGCCTCACACTCGCCCTTTTTTCATATCCCGAAGTGTTCTCCTCATGGTCTGTAGATCAGTCCTGCCATACCTATGACCCAAAACATAAGCCGAGTTTGTGTTTTCAGACAACTGTCCAAACAGCTCTGGCCTACACACCCTACTGGCTCAGGGCCCTGGAGCCAAACCTGAGGACTGTACTTGCCCTCTCCAAGGGAATTGTATGTGGCCATTCCAATGGCCACAACCCTACTAATAGGATAACCTCCAAAGTCCCTGAGGCCATCCCAATAGTTGTGGCTTCCCAGGACAAACAGGGGGCAATCTGAGCCCATCTGAGCACCTTCCTGCACTCAGACCCGTAGACTGATGTCCCCAGAGGTAAAAAGGAACGAACAGGCCCCTAGGCACTAATCGGATCCATTGCTTTGCTTTCCAGGCATCTCTCCTCAGAGGCCTGGATTTCAATACCAGCATATGGCTGTTTCTTGACTCACCCATCAGAACAAATCTCATCTACACATGGGAAACATGCACGTTGGAGCTGTGTCAAAGCCTCTGTTTAGGAGAACCCTTCAGGGCCCCAGGGCCACCGCTTCATTCCAAGGTCTCCATAGACACAAAAACATATTAGGACACATCCACAGGAGAGTCCATTTCAACTCAGCCTCCTCGGTTGCCCCCCACATCCAGCAGATCTAACCTGTCTTGTTGCTTGGAGACAATTGGAATGCGAGGTGGGCTACCCAGCCATCCATCCTTAGAACCCTGCTCGGAATCGTTGGCCTGGAGCCAACCAACAGGTCTCAATTGTCCTGCAGAAGAATCTTTGCAGTTTGGAGCTTCTCACAACTCCCATCTTGGGAAAACCCCCATGTCCTCGTGATCCAACCCCCTTCAAGAAAGGGCCTTCAGGGCAGAAAATCCAACCTGAGCGAACGTCTGATCCTTACCCGGACTTCAGATGCACGAGATCTCTATTGAAGTCTGTAGATTGTGACTGCCATATCCTCACCAAGAAACCTAGGCTTGGCTTTGGTTCTCAGACTCCGTCCTCAGACTACTGGCCCACAAGCCTTCCAGTTTGGCAATCCAGAACTACAATGCCGCACTCTGCCTGCCCTACAGAAGTAAAACATTGCCCTCAGGGCTACCCCGAAACTCCAAATGAGGATCAACCTGCACGCCATTCGGCTGTACCCCAAACATAGAGGCTGACCTGGGCACTATTTCCCCTTCTGACCCAGCCTGAGCCTGGACCTCCTGGTCCCACCCAGACAGCTGGCCGCACACTGAGCACATCGGACCCGCCATGGCCTTAGGTCGTCATCTTTTCCCAACTGCGGTTTTCAGGCTCCAGGACCTAGACCTTATCTCCAACCACTGCCCAGGGTTGAAAACGATGCAGAAATCAGAACTCTTTCCCCATGGCAATAAACCTTGTGCTTGGCATGTTGTCCAACGTTCAGTGTAGTTGAAACAAGCGTGGCCCATGAGGCTTAACCCATGCTTGCGGGCCACATTGGTCACAAACACACATTGTGACCCTCAGCCTGAGCCCAGTCCTCAGGTAAGGCCTCTCAGGGCCTATATGAAGAGACAGCATATTGGGCTTGCCATGCCCCTAGGCCCCAATTTTTAACCATAGTTCGGGGTGTCCCTTCACTCTTCCCCAGGGCTCTGCTTTGGAATTCCTCTTTTGGTGGGACACCAGAGGTAAAAACCTGAAAGGAGTCCTCCCATCCCACAGATTGACGAAAAACAATTGGGATCGGGCCAAATCCACAGAGAGAAAGATTCGTCCATGGCCCATGAGACCTCCCCAATATTCCACGGCCATCGCTGAAACAAAATCCAGAGACAAAAGCCTGAGCAAGCGACTCAGACTCGCTCATTCTTCATATTTGAAGATTTCTTCTCATGGTTTGTAGATCGGGCGTGCCATACCTACGTCCCCAAACTTAAGCTGAGTTTGTGTTTTCAGTCTTCTGTCGTCAAAGTCCTGGGCCACACTCCCTCCAGGCTGGGGCCCCTGGAGCCACACATTAGGACTGCCCCCACCCAATCCATGGGAATTCTGCCCATTCCATTGTCAAAAATCTTACAAATTAGGAGAACCCTCCAAAGTCCCTGAGGCCATCCCAATAGTGTAGGTCGCCCGGGACAAAAAAGGGCGGTTGATACCAGCTGAGCATCTTCCTCCACTCATCTACCTCCACTCATACCAAGAAGATTGAACCAGACAGGACGCGAGTCCATTATCGGATCCATTGCTTTTGTTTACAGGCATGTCTCCTCAAAAGCCTGGATTCCAATACCAGCAGAGGGGATTTCCTGAGGCACCCATCAGAACAAATCTCGTCTCCACAAGGAAACTTGTGCATGGGAGCTATGCCAAAGCTTAGGAGAATACTTCAGGGTCCCGGTGCCACCTCCCCATTCCAAGGCCCTCATGGACACAAACACACATTAGGACCCATCCTCTGGAAAGTGCATTTCAACTCAGCCACCCCGGTTGCTCCCGCAGATCCATTAGATCTAAACTGTCTTGTTGCTAGGAGACAATTGGAAGGCGAGGTGGACTTCCCAGGCATCCATCCTCGAACGGTGCTCTGGAGTCATTCCATATGGGATTTCCTGGAGCTGTCCAACAGGTCTCAATTGTCCCGCAGAAGGAATCCTTGATGGGGGCATCCCACATCTCCCAACGTGGAAAACCTCCATGGCCTCGAGATTCCGCTCCCTTCATGAAGGGGCCGTCATGCACAGAAACTCCAACCTGAGCCAACGTCGGATCCTCGCCCTGACTTCAGATGCATGAGATATTGGTTCAGATCTGCAGGGGGTACCTGCCGTGCCCTCACCCTGAATCCGAAGTCTAGCTTGTGTTCTCAGACTTCCGTCCTCACTCTCCTGGCCCCGAAGCCCTCATGTTTGGCAATTCCGGACCGACAATGAAGCACTCTGCCTGCCCTCTAGAAAAAATATATTGCCTAATGAGCTGACCAGGCAGCTTAAATGAAGATAAACCTACACGGCACTCGAATGTACCCAAATTATATAGTCTAACCTGGGCACTAATGCACTGTCTGACACAACCTGAGCCCGGACCTGCTGACCAACACCCAGACAGCTGACCGCACCCTGAGCACATCAGACCCGCCCTGGCCTTAGGTCATCATCTCTTCCCTACCTCAGTTTTCAGGCTTCAGAACCTAGACCTTATCTCCAATCACTGCCCACGGGTGACTGTGATGCAGAAATCAGAACTCTTCCTGACCCATGGCAAGAAACCTTGTCGTTGGCATGTTGTCCAACGTTCAGTGTAGGAGAAAACAGCATTCACCCTGAGGCCCCGCCCATTCTTGAGTGCGACGAGAGCATAAACACGCATTGTGACCTCAGCGTGAGTCCTGTCCTCTAGTAAGTCCTCTCAGTGTCTGGACCATTAGATGTCATAATGGGCTTGACATGTCCCTAGTCCCCAATTTTTAACCAGATTCCTGGTTGTCCAGTCGCCCCACCCCAGGGCTCTACTCTGGAATCCCTCATTTGGTGGGACATCTGAGGTTGAAAAAGAAAATGAAACAAATCGACAACAACAACAAAAAAACGGACTTCTTCCATCCCCAGAATGACCGCAAACTCTTTGGACGGGACCGAACCCCCAGAGAGTAAGACTCGTCCATTTCCCATGAAGTCACCCGGCAATTTCACGACCATGAGTGACACGATATCCAGAGACAAAAACTTGAGCAAGAGCCTCACACTCGCCCTTTTTTCATATCCCGAAGTGTTCTCCTCATGGTCTGTAGATCAGTCCTGCCATACCTATGACCCAAAACATAAGCCGAGTTTGTGTTTTCAGACAACTGTCCAAACAGCTCTGGCCTACACACCCTACAGGCTCAGGGCCCTGGAGCCAAACCTGAGGACTGTACTTGCGCTCTCCAAGGGAATTGTATGTGCCCATTCCAATGGCCACAACCCTACTAATAGGATAACATCCAAAGTCCCTGAGGCCATCCCAATAGTTGTGGCTTCCCAGGACAAACAGGGGGCAATCTGAGCCCATCTGAGCACCTTCCTGCACTCAGACCCGTAGACTGATGTCCCCAGAGGTAAAAAGGAACGAACAGGCCCCTAGGCACTAATCGGATCCATTGCTTTGCTTTCCAGGCATCTCTCCTCAGAGGCCTGGATTTCAATACCAGCATATGGCTGTTTCTTGACTCACCCATCAGAACAAATCTCATCTACACATGGGAAACATGCACGTTGGAGCTGTGTCAAAGCCTCTGTTTAGGAGAACCCTTCAGGGCCCCAGGGCCACCGCTTCATTCCAAGGTCTCCATAGACACAAAAACATATTAGGACACATCCACAGGAGAGTCCATTTCAACTCAGCCTCCTCGGTTGCCCCCCACATCCAGCAGATCTAACCTGTCTTGTTGCTTGGAGACAATTGGAATGCGAGGTGGGCTACCCAGCCATCCATCCTTAGAACCCTGCTCGGAATCGTTGGCCTGGAGCCAACCAACAGGTCTCAATTGTCCTGCAGAAGAATCTTTGCAGTTTGGAGCTTCTCACAACTCCCATCTTGGGAAAACCCCCATGTCCTCGTGATCCAACCCCCTTCAAGAAAGGGCCTTCAGGGCAGAAAATCCAACCTGAGCGAACGTCTGATCCTTACCCGGACTTCAGATGCACGAGATCTCTATTGAAGTCTGTAGATTGTGACTGCCATATCCTCACCAAGAAACCTAGGCTTGGCTTTGGTTCTCAGACTCCGTCCTCAGACTACTGGCCCACAAGCCTTCCAGTTTGGCAATCCAGAACTACAATGCCGCACTCTGCCTGCCCTACAGAAGTAAAACATTGCCCTCAGGGCTACCCCGAAACTCCAAATGAGGATCAACCTGCACGCCATTCGGCTGTACCCCAAACATAGAGGCTGACCTGGGCACTATTTCCCCTTCTGACCCAGCCTGAGCCTGGACCTCCTGGTCCCACCCAGACAGCTGGCCGCACACTGAGCACATCGGACCCGCCATGGCCTTAGGTCGTCATCTTTTCCCAACTGCGGTTTTCAGGCTCCAGGACCTAGACCTTATCTCCAACCACTGCCCAGGGTTGAAAACGATGCAGAAATCAGAACTCTTTCCCCATGGCAATAAACCTTGTGCTTGGCATGTTGTCCAACGTTCAGTGTAGTTGAAACAAGCGTGGCCCATGAGGCTTAACCCATGCTTGCGGGCCACATTGGTCACAAACACACAATGTGACCCTCAGCCTGAGCCCAGTCCTCAGGTAAGGCCTCTCAGGGCCTATATGAAGAGACAGCATATTGGGCTTGCCATGCCCCTAGGCCCCAATTTTTAACCATAGTTCGGGGTGTCCCTTCACTCTTCCCCAGGGCTCTGCTTTGGAATTCCTCTTTTGGTGGGACACCAGAGGTAAAAACCTGAAAGGAGTCCTCCCATCCCACAGATTGACGAAAAACAATTGGGATCGGGCCAAATCCACAGAGAGAAAGATTCGTCCATGGCCCATGAGACCTCCCCAATATTCCACGGCCATCGCTGAAACAAAATCCAGAGACAAAAGCCTGAGCAAGCGACTCAGACTCGCTCATTCTTCATATTTGAAGATTTCTTCTCATGGTTTGTAGATCGGGCGTGCCATACCTACGTCCCCAAACTTAAGCTGAGTTTGTGTTTTCAGTCTTCTGTCGTCAAAGTCCTGGGCCACACTCCCTCCAGGCTGGGGCCCCTGGAGCCACACATTAGGACTGCCCCCACCCAATCCATGGGAATTCTGCCCATTCCATTGTCAAAAATCTTACAAATTAGGAGAACCCTCCAAAGTCCCTGAGGCCATCCCAATAGTGTAGGTCGCCCGGGACAAAAAAGGGCGGTTGATACCAGCTGAGCATCTTCCTCCACTCATCTACCTCCACTCATACCAAGAAGATTGAACCAGACAGGACGCGAGTCCATTATCGGATCCATTGCTTTTGTTTACAGGCATGTCTCCTCAAAAGCCTGGATTCCAATACCAGCAGAGGGGATTTCCTGAGGCACCCATCAGAACAAATCTCGTCTCCACAAGGAAACTTGTGCATGGGAGCTATGCCAAAGCTTAGGAGAATACTTCAGGGTCCCGGTGCCACCTCCCCATTCCAAGGCCCTCATGGACACAAACACACATTAGGACCCATCCTCTGGAAAGTGCATTTCAACTCAGCCACCCCGGTTGCTCCCGCAGATCCATTAGATCTAAACTGTCTTGTTGCTAGGAGACAATTGGAAGGCGAGGTGGACTTCCCAGGCATCCATCCTCGAACGGTGCTCTGGAGTCATTCCATATGGGATTTCCTGGAGCTGTCCAACAGGTCTCAATTGTCCCGCAGAAGGAATCCTTGATGGGGGCATCCCACATCTCCCAACGTGGAAAACCTCCATGGCCTCGAGATTCCGCTCCCTTCATGAAGGGGCCGTCATGCACAGAAACTCCAACCTGAGCCAACGTCGGATCCTCGCCCTGACTTCAGATGCATGAGATATTGGTTCAGATCTGCAGGGGGTACCTGCCGTGCCCTCACCCTGAATCCGAAGTCTAGCTTGTGTTCTCAGACTTCCGTCCTCACTCTCCTGGCCCCGAAGCCCTCATGTTTGGCAATTCCGGACCGACAATGAAGCACTCTGCCTGCCCTCTAGAAAAAATATATTGCCTAATGAGCTGACCAGGCAGCTTAAATGAAGATAAACCTACACGGCACTCGAATGTACCCAAATTATATAGTCTAACCTGGGCACTAATGCACTGTCTGACACAACCTGAGCCCGGACCTGCTGACCAACACCCAGACAGCTGACCGCACCCTGAGCACATCAGACCCGCCCTGGCCTTAGGTCATCATCTCTTCCCTACCTCAGTTTTCAGGCTTCAGAACCTAGACCTTATCTCCAATCACTGCCCACGGGTGACTGTGATGCAGAAATCAGAACTCTTCCTGACCCATGGCAAGAAACCTTGTCGTTGGCATGTTGTCCAACGTTCAGTGTAGGAGAAAACAGCATTCACCCTGAGGCCCCGCCCATTCTTGAGTGCGACGAGAGCATAAACACGCATTGTGACCTCAGCGTGAGTCCTGTCCTCTAGTAAGTCCTCTCAGTGTCTGGACCATTAGATGTCATAATGGGCTTGACATGTCCCTAGTCCCCAATTTTTAACCAGATTCCTGGTTGTCCAGTCGCCCCACCCCAGGGCTCTACTCTGGAATCCCTCATTTGGTGGGACATCTGAGGTTGAAAAAGAAAATGAAACAAATCGACAACAACAACAAAAAAACGGACTTCTTCCATCCCCAGAATGACCGCAAACTCTTTGGACGGGACCGAACCCCCAGAGAGTAAGACTCGTCCATTTCCCATGAAGTCACCCGGCAATTTCACGACCATGAGTGACACGATATCCAGAGACAAAAACTTGAGCAAGAGCCTCACACTCGCCCTTTTTTCATATCCCGAAGTGTTCTCCTCATGGTCTGTAGATCAGTCCTGCCATACCTATGACCCAAAACATAAGCCGAGTTTGTGTTTTCAGACAACTGTCCAAACAGCTCTGGCCTACACACCCTACAGGCTCAGGGCCCTGGAGCCAAACCTGAGGACTGTACTTGCGCTCTCCAAGGGAATTGTATGTGCCCATTCCAATGGCCACAACCCTACTAATAGGATAACATCCAAAGTCCCTGAGGCCATCCCAATAGTTGTGGCTTCCCAGGACAAACAGGGGGCAATCTGAGCCCATCTGAGCACCTTCCTGCACTCAGACCCGTAGACTGATGTCCCCAGAGGTAAAAAGGAACGAACAGGCCCCTAGGCACTAATCGGATCCATTGCTTTGCTTTCCAGGCATCTCTCCTCAGAGGCCTGGATTTCAATACCAGCATATGGCTGTTTCTTGACTCACCCATCAGAACAAATCTCATCTACACATGGGAAACATGCACGTTGGAGCTGTGTCAAAGCCTCTGTTTAGGAGAACCCTTCAGGGCCCCAGGGCCACCGCTTCATTCCAAGGTCTCCATAGACACAAAAACATATTAGGACACATCCACAGGAGAGTCCATTTCAACTCAGCCTCCTCGGTTGCCCCCCACATCCAGCAGATCTAACCTGTCTTGTTGCTTGGAGACAATTGGAATGCGAGGTGGGCTACCCAGCCATCCATCCTTAGAACCCTGCTCGGAATCGTTGGCCTGGAGCCAACCAACAGGTCTCAATTGTCCTGCAGAAGAATCTTTGCAGTTTGGAGCTTCTCACAACTCCCATCGTGGGAAAACCCCCATGTCCTCGTGATCCAACCCCCTTCAAGAAAGGGCCTTCAGGGCAGAAAATCCAACCTGAGCGAACGTCTGATCCTTACCCGGACTTCAGATGCACGAGATCTCTATTGAAGTCTGTAGATTGTGACTGCCATATCCTCACCAAGAAACCTAGGCTTGGCTTTGGTTCTCAGACTCCGTCCTCAGACTACTGGCCCACAAGCCTTCCAGTTTGGCAATCCAGAACTACAATGCCGCACTCTGCCTGCCCTACAGAAGTAAAACATTGCCCTCAGGGCTACCCCGAAACTCCAAATGAGGATCAACCTGCACGCCATTCGGCTGTACCCCAAACATAGAGGCTGACCTGGGCACTATTTCCCCTTCTGACCCAGCCTGAGCCTGGACCTCCTGGTCCCACCCAGACAGCTGGCCGCACACTGAGCACATCGGACCCGCCATGGCCTTAGGTCGTCATCTTTTCCCAACTGCGGTTTTCAGGCTCCAGGACCTAGACCTTATCTCCAACCACTGCCCAGGGTTGAAAACGATGCAGAAATCAGAACTCTTTCCCCATGGCAATAAACCTTGTGCTTGGCATGTTGTCCAACGTTCAGTGTAGTTGAAACAAGCGTGGCCCATGAGGCTTAACCCATGCTTGCGGGCCACATTGGTCACAAACACACAATGTGACCCTCAGCCTGAGCCCAGTCCTCAGGTAAGGCCTCTCAGGGCCTATATGAAGAGACAGCATATTGGGCTTGCCATGCCCCTAGGCCCCAATTTTTAACCATAGTTCGGGGTGTCCCTTCACTCTTCCCCAGGGCTCTGCTTTGGAATTCCTCTTTTGGTGGGACACCAGAGGTAAAAACCTGAAAGGAGTCCTCCCATCCCACAGATTGACGAAAAACAATTGGGATCGGGCCAAATCCACAGAGAGAAAGATTCGTCCATGGCCCATGAGACCTCCCCAATATTCCACGGCCATCGCTGAAACAAAATCCAGAGACAAAAGCCTGAGCAAGCGACTCAGACTCGCTCATTCTTCATATTTGAAGATTTCTTCTCATGGTTTGTAGATCGGGCGTGCCATACCTACGTCCCCAAACTTAAGCTGAGTTTGTGTTTTCAGTCTTCTGTCGTCAAAGTCCTGGGCCACACTCCCTCCAGGCTGGGGCCCCTGGAGCCACACATTAGGACTGCCCCCACCCAATCCATGGGAATTCTGCCCATTCCATTGTCAAAAATCTTACAAATTAGGAGAACCCTCCAAAGTCCCTGAGGCCATCCCAATAGTGTAGGTCGCCCGGGACAAAAAAGGGCGGTTGATACCAGCTGAGCATCTTCCTCCACTCATCTACCTCCACTCATACCAAGAAGATTGAACCAGACAGGACCCGAGTCCATTATCGGATCCATTGCTTTTGTTTACAGGCATGTCTCCTCAAAAGCCTGGATTCCAATACCAGCAGAGGGGATTTCCTGAGGCACCCATCAGAACAAATCTCGTCTCCACAAGGAAACTTGTGCATTGGAGCTATGCCAAAGCTTAGGAGAATACTTCAGGGTCCCGGTGCCACCTCCCCATTCCAAGGCCCTCATGGACACAAACACACATTAGGACCCATCCTCTGGAAAGTGCATTTCAACTCAGCCACCCCGGTTGCTCCCGCAGATCCATTAGATCTAAACTGTCTTGTTGCTAGGAGACAATTGGAAGGCGAGGCGGACTTCCCAGGCATCCATCCTCGAACGGTGCTCTGGAGTCATAACATATGGGATGTCCTGGAGCTGTCCAACAGGTCTCAATTGTCCCGCAGAAGGAATCCTTGAAGGGGGCATCCCACATCTCCCAACGTGGAAAACCTCCATGGCCTCGAGATTCCGCTCCCTTCATGAAGGGGCCGTCATGCACAGAAACTCCAACCTGAGCCAACGTCGGATCCTCGCCCTGACTTCAGATGCATGAGATATTGGTTCAGATCTGCAGGGGGTACCTGCCGTGCCCTCACCATGAATCCGAAGTCCAGCTTGTGTTCTCAGACTTCCGTCCTCACTCTCCTGGCCCCTAAGCCCTCATGTTTGGCAATTCCGGACCGACAATGAAGCACTCTGCCTGCCCTCTAGAAAAAATATATTGTCAATGAGCTGACCAGGCAGCTTAAATGAAGATAAACCTACACGGCACTCGAATGTACCCAAATTATATAGTCTAACCTGGGCAGAAATGCACTGTCTGACACAACCTGAGCCCGGACCTGCTGACCAACACCCAGACAGCTGACCTTGCCCTGAGCACATCAGACCCGCCATGGCCTTAGGTCATCATCTCTCCCTACCTCAGTTTTCAGGCTTCAGAACCTAGACCTTATCTCCAATCACTGCCCACGGGTGACTGTGATGCAGAAATCAGAACTCTTCCTGACCCATGGCAAGAAACCTTGTGGTTGGCATGTTGTCCAACGTTCAGTGTAGGAGAAAACAGCATTCACCCTGAGGCCCCGCCCATTCTTGAGTGCGACGAGAGCATGAACACGCATTGTGACCTCAGCGTGAGTCCTGTCCTCTAGTAAGTCCTCTCAGTGGCTGGTCCATTAGATGTCATAATGGGCTTGACATGTCCCTAGTCCCTAATTTTTAACCAGATTTCTGGTTGTCCAGTCGCCCCACCCCAGGGCTCTACTCTGGAATCCCTCATTTGGTGGGACATCTGAGGTTGAAAAACAAAATGAAACAAATCGACAACAACAACAAAAAAACGGACTTCTTCCATCCCCAGAATGACCGCAAACTCTTTGGACGGGACCGAACCCCCAGAGAGTAAGACTCGTCCATTTCCCATGAAGTCACCCGGCAATTTCACGACCATGAGTGACACGATATCCAGAGACAAAAACTTGAGCAAGAGCCTCACACTCGCCCTTTTTTCATATCCCGAAGTGTTCTCCTCATGGTCTGTAGATCAGTCCTGCCATACCTATGACCCAAAACATAAGCCGAGTTTGTGTTTTCAGACAACTGTCCAAACAGCTCTGGCCTACACACCCTACAGGCTCAGGGCCCCGGAGACAAACCTGAGGACTGTACTTGCCCTCTCCAAGGGAATTGTATGTGCCCATTCCAATGGCCACAACCCTACTAATAGGATAACCTCCAAAGTCCCTGAGGCCATCCCAATAGTTGTGGCTTCCCAGGACAAACAGGGGGCAATCTGAGCCCATCTGAGCACCTACCTGCACTCAGACCCGTAGACTGATGTCCCCAGAGGTAAAAAGGAACGAACAGGCCCCTAGGCACTAATCGGATCCATTGCTTTGGTTTCCAGGCATCTCTCCTCAGAGGCCTGGATTTCAATACCAGCATATGGCTGTTTCTTGACTCACCCATCAGAACAAATCTCATCTACACATGGGAAACATGCACGTTGGAGCTGTGTCAAAGCCTCTGTTTAGGAGAACCCTTCAGGGCCCCAGGGCCACCGCTTCATTCCAAGGTCTCCATAGACACAAAAACATATTAGGACACATCCACAGGAGAGTCCATTTCAACTCAGCCTCCTCGGTTGCCCCCCACATCCAGCAGATCTAACCTGTCTTGTTGCTTGGAGACCATTGGAATGCGAGGTGGGCTACCCAGCCATCCATCCGTAGAACCCTGCTCGGAATCGTTGGCCTGGAGCCATCCAACAGGTCTCCATTGTCCTGCAGAAGAATCTTTGCAGTTTGGAGCTTCTCACAACTCCCATCGTGGGAAAACCCCCATGTCCTCGTGATCCAACCCCCTTCAAGAAAGGGCCATCAGGGCAGAAAGTCCAACCTGAGCGATCGTCTGATCCTTGCCCTGACTTCAGATGCACGAGATCTCTATTGAGGTCTGTAGATTGTGCCTGCCATATCCTCACCCAAAAACCTAGGCCTAGCTTGGGTTCTCAGACTCCGTGCTCAGACTACTGGCCCACAAGTCCTCCAGTTTGGAAATCCAGAACTACAATGCCGCACTCTGCCTGCCCTACAGAAGTAAAACATTGCCCTCAGGGCTACCCCGAAACCCCAAATGAGGATCAACCTGCACGTCAATCGGCTGTACCCCAAACATATAGGCTGACCTGGGCACTATTTCCCCTTCTGACCCAGCCTGAGCCTGGACCTCCTGGTCCCACCCAGACAGCTGGCCGCACACTGAGCACATCGGACCCGCCATGGCCTTAGGTCGTCATCTCTTCCCAACTGCGGTTTTCAGGCTCCAGAACCTAGACCTTATCTCCAACCACTGCCCAGGGTTGAAAATGATGGAGAAATCAGAACTCTTTCCCCATGTCAAGAAACCTTGTGCTTGGCATGTTGTCCAAAGTTCAGTGTAGTTGAAACAAGCGTGGCCCATGAGGCCCAGCCCATGCTTGCGGGCCACATTGGTCACAAACACACATTGTGACCCTCAGCCTGAGCCCAGTCCTCAGGTAAGGCCTCTCAGGGCCTATATGAAGAGACAGCATATTGGGCTTGCCATGCCCCTAGGCCCCAATTTTTAACCATAGTTCGGGGTGTCCCTTCACTCTTCCCCAGGGCTCTGCTTTGGAATTCCTCTTTTGGTGGGACACCAGAGGTAACAAACCTGAAAGGAGTCCTCCCATCCCACAGATTGACGAAAAACAATTGGGATCGGGCCAAATCCACAGAGAGGAAGATTCGTCCATGGCCCATGAGACATCCACAACATTCCACGGCCATCACTGAAACAAAATCCAGAGACAAAAGCCTGAGCAAGCGCCTCAGACTCGCTCATTCTTCATATCCTGAAGAGTTCTTCTCATGGTTTATAGATCGGGCGTGCCATACCTACGTCCCCAAACTTAAGCTGAGTTTGTGTTTTCAGTCTTCTTTCGTCAAAGTCCTGGGCCACACTCCCTCAAGGCTGGGGCCCCTGGAGCCACACATTAGGACTGCCCCCACCCAATCCATGGGAATTCTGCCCATTCCATTGTCAAAAATCGTACAAATTAGGAGAACCCTCCAAAGTCCCTGAGGTCATCCCAATAGTGTAGGTCGCCCGGGACAAAAAAGGGCGGTTGATACCAGCTGAGCATCTTCCTCCACTCATCTACCTCCACTCATACCAAGAAGATTGAACCAGACAGGACCCGAGTCCATTATCGGATCCATTGCTTTGGTTTACAGGCATGTCTCTTCAAAAGCCTGGATTCCAATACCAGCAGAGGGGATTTCCTGAGGCACCCATCAGAACAAATCTCGTCTCCATAAGTAAACTTGTGCATGGGAGCTATGCCAAAGCTTAGGAGAATACATCAGGGTCCCGGTGCCACCTCCCCATTCCAAGGCCCTCATGGACACAAACACACATTCGGACCCATCCTCTGGAAAGTGCATTTGAACTCAGCCACCCCGGTTGCTCCCTCAGATCCATTAGATCTAAACTGTCTTGTTGCTAGGAGACAATTGGAAGGCGAGGCGGACTTCCCAGGCATCCAACGTCGAATGTTGCTCTGGAGTCATTCCATATGGGATGTCCTGGAGCTGTCCAACAGGTCTCAATTGTCCCGCAGAAGGAATCCTTGAAGGGGGCATCCCACATCTCCCAACGTGGAAAACCTCCATGGCCTCGAGATTCCGCTCCCTTCATAAAGGGGCCGTCATGCACAGAAACTCCAACCTGAGCCAACGTCGGATCCTTGCCCTGACTTCAGATGCATGAGATATTGGTTCAGATCTGCAGGGGGTACCTGCCGTGCCCTCACCCTGAATCCGAAGTCTAGCTTGTGTTCTCAGACTTCCGTCCTCACTCTCCTGGCCCCGAAGCCCTCATGTTTGGCAATTCCGGACCGACAATGAAGCACTCTGCCTGCCCTCTAGAAAAAAATATATTGCCTAATGAGCTGACCAGGCAGCTTAAATGAAGATAAACCTACACGGCACTCGAATGTACCCAAATTATATAGTCTAACCTGGGCACTAATGCACTGTCTGACACAACCTGAGCCCGGACCTGCTGACCAACACCCAGACAGCTGACCGCACCCTGAGCACATCAGACCCGCCCTGGCCTTAGGTCATCATTTCTTCCCTACCTCAGTTTTCAGGCTTCAGAACCTAGACCTTATCTCCAATCACTGCCCACGGGTGACTGTGATGCAGAAATCAGAACTCTTCCTGACCCATGGCAAGAAACCTTGTGGTTGGCATGTTGTCCAACGTTCAGTGTAGGAGAAAACAGCATTCACCCTGAGGCCCCGCCCATTCTTGAGTGCGACGAGAGCATAAACACGCATTGTGACCTCAGCGTGAGTCCTGTCCTCTAGTAAGTCCTCTCAGTAGCTGGACCATTAAATGTCATAATGGGCTTGACATGTCCCTAGTCCCCAATTTTTAACCAGATTTCTGGTTGTCCAGTCACCCACCCCAGGGCTCTACTCTGGAATCCCTCATTTGGTGGGACATCTGAGGTTGAAAAACAAAATGAATCAAATCGACAACAACAACAAAAAAACGGACTTCTTCCATCCCCAGAATGACCGCAAACTCTTTGGACGGGACCGAACCCCCAGAGAGTAAGACTCGTCCATTTCCCATGAAGTCACCCGGCAATTTCACGACCATGAGTGACACGATATCCAGAGACAAAAACTTGAGCAAGAGCCTCACACTCGCCCTTTTTTCATATCCCGAAGTGTTCTCCTCATGGTCTGTAGATCAGTCCTGCCATACCTATGACCCAAAACATAAGCCGAGTTTGTGTTTTCAGACAACTGTCCAAACAGCTCTGGCCTACACACCCTACAGGCTCTGGGCCCTGGAGCCAAACCTGAGGACTGTACTTGCCCTCTCCAAGGGAATTGTATGTGCCCATTCCAATGGCCACAACCCTACTAATAGGATAACCTCCAAAGTCCCTGAGGCCATCCCAATAGTTGTGGCTTCCCAGGACAAACAGGGGGCAATCTGAGCCCATCTGAGCACCTTCCTGCACTCAGACCCGTAGACTGATGTCCCCAGAGGTAAAAAGGAACGAACAGGCCCCTAGGCACTAATCGGATCCATTGCTTTGGTTTCCAGGCATCTCTCCTCAGAGGCCTGGATTTCAATACCAACATACGGCTGTTTCTTGTCTCACCCATCAGAACAAATCTCATCTACACATGGGAAACATGCACGTTGGAGCTGTGTCAAAGCCTCTGTTTAGGAGAACCCTTCAGGGCCCCAGGGCCACCGATTCATTCCAAGGTCTCCATAGACACAAAAACATATTAGGACACATCCACAGGAGAGTCCATTTCAACTCAGCCTCCTCGGTTGCCCCCCACATCCAGCAGATCTAACCTGTCTTGTTGCTTGGAGACCATTGGAATGCGAGGTGGGCTACCCAGCCATCCATCCTTAGAACCCTGCTCGGAATCGTTGGCCTGGAGCCATCCAACAGGTCTCAATTGTCCTGCAGAAGAATCTTTGCAGTTTGGAGCTTCTCACAACTCCCATCGTGGGAAAACCCCCATGTCCTCGTGATCCAACCCCCTTCAAGAAAGGGCCATCAGGGCAGAAAATCCAACCTGAGCGAACGTCTGATCCTTACCCGGACTTCAGATGCACGAGATCTCTATTGAGGTCTGTAGATTGTGACTGCCATATCCTCACCCAGAAACCTAGGCTTGGCTTGGGTTCTCAGACTCCGTCCTCAGACTACTGGCCCACAAGCCCTCCAGTTGGGCAATCCAGAACTACAATGCCGCACTCTGCCTGCCCTACAGAAGTAAAACATTGCCCTCAGGGCTACCCCGAAACTCCAAATGAGGATCAACCTGCACGCCATTCGGCTGTACCCCAAACATAGAGGCTGACCTGGGCACTATTTCCCCTTCTGACCCAGCCTGAGCCTGGACCTCCTGGTCCCACCCAGACAGCTGGCCGCACACTGAGCACATCGGACCCGCCATGGCCTTAGGTCGTCATCTCTTCCCAACTGCGGTTTTCAGGCTCCAGGACCTAGACCTTATCTCCAACCACTGCCCAGGGTTGAAAACGATGCAGAAATCAGAACTCTTTCCCCATGGCAAGAAACCTTGTGCTTGGCATGTTGTCCAACGTTCAGTGTAGTTGAAACAAGCGTGGCCCATGAGGCTTAACCCATGCTTGCGGGCCACATTGGTCACAAACACACAATGTGACCCTCAGCCTGAGCCCAGTCCTCAGGTAAGGCCTCTCAGGGCCTATATGAAGAGAAAGCATATTGGGCTTGCCATGCCCCTAGGCCCCAATTTTTAACCATAGTTCGGGGTGTCCCTTCACTCTTCCCCAGGGCTCTGCTTTGGAATTCCTCTTTTGGTGGGACACCAGAGGTAACAAACCTGAAAGGAGTCCTCCCATCCCACAGATTGACGAAAAACAATTGGGATCGGGCCAAATCCACAGAGAGAAAGATTCGTCCATGGCCCATGAGACCTCCCCAACATTCCACGGCCATCGCTGAAACAAAATCCAGAGACAAAAGCCTGAGCAAGCGACTCAGACTCGCTCATTCTTCATATTTGAAGATTTCTTCTCATGGTTTGTAGATCGGGCGTGCCATACCTACGTCCCCAAACTTAAGCTGAGTTTGTGTTTTCAGTCTTCTGTGGTCAAAGTCCTGGGCCACACTCCCTCCAGGCTGGGGCCCCTGGAGCCACACATTAGGACTGCCCCCACCCAATCCATGGGAATTCTGCCCATTCCATTGTCAAAAATCGTACAAATTAGGAGAACCCTCCAAAGTCCCTGAGGCCATCCCAATAGTGTAGGTCGCCCGGGACAAAAAAGGGCGGTTGATACCAGCTGAGCATCTACCTCCACTCATCTACCTCCACTCATACCAAGAAGATTGAACCAGACAGGACCCGAGGCCATTATCGGATCCATTGCTTTGGTTTACAGGCATGTCTCCTCAAAAGCCTGAATTCTTATACCAGCAGAGGGGATTTCCTTAGGCACCCATCAGAACAAATCTCGTCTCCACAAGGAAACTTGTGCATGGGAGCTATGCCAAAGCTTAGGAGAATACTTCAGTGTCCCGGTGCCACCTCCCCATTCCAAGGCCCTCATGGACACAAACACACATTAGGACCCATCCTCTGGAAAGTGCATTTCAACTCAGCCACCCCGGTTGCTCCCGCAGATCCATTAGATCTAAACTGTCTTGTTGCTAGGAGACAATTGGAAGGCGAGGCGGACTTCCCAGGCATCCATCCTCGAACGGTGCTCTGGAGTCATAACATATGGGATGTCCTGGAGCTGTCCAACAGGTCTCAATTGTCCCGCAGAAGGAATCCTTGAAGGGGGCATCCCACATCTCCCAACGTGGAAAACCTCCATGGCCTCGAGATTCCGCTCCCTTCATAAAGGGGCCGTCATGCACAGAAACTCCAACCTGAGCCAACGTCGGATCCTCGCCCTGACTTCAGATGCATGAGATATTGGTTCAGATCTGCAGGGGGTACCAGCCGTGCCCTCACCATGAATCCGAAGTCCAGCTTGTGTTCTCAGACTTCCGTCCTCACTCTCCTGGCCCCGAAGCCCTCATGTTTGGCAATTCCGGACCGACAATGAAGCACTCTGCCTGCCCTCTAGAAAAAATATATTGCCTAATGAGCTGACCAGGCAGCTTAAATGAAGATAAACCTACACGGCACTCGAATGTACCCAAATTATATAGTCTAACCTGGGCACTAATGCACTGTCTGACACAACCTGAGCCCGGACCTGCTGACCAACACCCAGACAGCTGACCGCGCCCTGAGCACATCAGACCTGCCATGGCCTTAGGTCATCATCTCTTCCCTACCTCAGTTTTCAGGCTTCAGAACCTAGACATTATCTCCAATCACTGCCCACGGGTGACTGTGATGCAGAAATCAGAACTCTTCCTGACCCATGGCAAGAAACCTTGTGGTTGGCATGTTGTCCAACGTTCAGTGTAGGAGAAAACAGCATTCACCCTGAGGCCCCGCCCATTCTTGAGTGCGAGGAGAGCATAAACACGCATTGTGACCTCAGCGTGAGTCCTGTCCTCTAGTAAGTCCTCTCAGTGGCTGGTCCATTAGATGTCATAATGGGCTTGACATGTCCCTAGTCCCCAAATTTTAACCAGATTTCTGGTTGTCCAGTCGCCCCACCCCAGGGCTCTACTCTGGAATCCCTCATTTGGTGGGACATCTGAGGTTGAAAAACAAAATGAAACAAATCGACAACAACAACAAAAAAACGGACTTCTTCCATCCCCAGAATGACCGCAAACTCTTTGGACGGGACCGAACCCCCAGAGAGTAAGACTCGTCCATTTCCCATGAAGTCACCCGGCAATTTCACGACCATGAGTGACACGATATCCAGAGACAAAAACTTGAGCAAGAGCCTCACACTCGCCCTTTTTTCATATCCCGAAGTGTTCTCCTCATGGTCTGTAGATCAGTCCTGCCATACCTATGACCCAAAACATAAGCCGAGTTTGTGTTTTCAGACAACTGTCCAAACAGCTCTGGCCTACACACCCTACAGGCTCAGGGCCCTGGAGCCAAACCTGAGGACTGTACTTGCCCTCTCCAAGGGAATTGTATGTGCCCATTCCAATGGCCACAACCCTACTAATAGGATAACCTCCAAAGTCCCTGAGGCCATCCCAATAGTTGTGGCTTCCCAGGTCAAACAGGGGGCAATCTGAGCCCATCTGAGCACCTTCCTGCACTCAGACCCGTAGACTGATGTCCCCAGAGGTAAAAAGGAACGAACAGGCCCCTAGGCACTAATCGGATCCATTGCTTTGGTTTCCAGGCATCTCTCCTCAGAGGCCTGGATTTCAATACCAGCATATGGCTGTTTCTTGACTCACCCATCAGAACAAATCTCATCTACACATGGGAAACATGCACGTTGGAGCTGTGTCAAAGCCTCTGTTTAGGAGAACCCTTCAGGGCCCCAGGGCCACCGCTTCATTCCAAGGTCTCCATAGACACAAAAACATATTAGGACACATCCACAGGAGAGTCCATTTCAACTCAGCCTCCTCGGTTGCCCCCCACATCCAGCAGATCTAACCTGTCTTGTTGCTTGGAGACAATTGGAATGCGAGGTGGGCTACCCAGCCATCCATCCTTAGAACCCTGCTCGGAATCGTTGGCCTGGAGCCAACCAACAGGTCTCAATTGTCCTGCAGAAGAATCTTTGCAGTTTGGAGCTTCTCACAACTCCCATCGTGGGAAAACCCCCATGTCCTCGTGATCCAACCCCCTTCAAGAAAGGGCCATCAGGGCAGAAAGTCCAACCTGAGCGATCGTCTGATCCTTGCCCTGACTTCAGATGCACGAGATCTCTATTGAGGTCTGTAGATTGTGCCTGCCATATCCACACCCAGAAACCTAGGCCTAGCTTGGGTTCTCAGACTCCGTCATCAGACTACTGGCCCACAAGCCCTCCAGTTTGGAAATCCAGAACTACAATGCCGCACTCTGCCTGCCCTACAGAAGTAAAACATTGCCCTCAGGGCTACCCCGAAACCCCAAATGAGGATCAACCTGCACGCCAATCGGCTGTACCCCAAACATATAGGCTGACCTGGGCACTATTTCCCCTTCTGACCCAGCCTGAGCCTGGACCTCCTGGTCCCACCCAGACAGCTGGCCGCACACTGAGCACATCGGACCCGCAATGGCCTTAGGTCGTCATCTCTTCCCAACTGCGGTTTTCAGGCTCCAGAACCTAGACCTTATCTCCAACCACTGCCCAGGGTTGAAAATGATGCAGAAATCAGAACTCTTTCCCCATGGCAAGAAACCTTGTGCTTGGCATGTTGTCCAACGTTCAGTGTAGTTGAAACAAGCGTGGCCCATGAGGCCCAGCCCATGCTTGAGGGCCACATTGGTCACAAACACACATTGTGACCCTCAGCCTGAGCCCAGTCCTCAGGTAAGGCCTCTCAGGGCCTATATGAAGAGACAGCATATTGGGCTTGCCATGCCCCTAGGCCCCAATTTTTAACCATAGTTCGGGGTGTCCCTTCACTCTTCCCCAGGGCTCTGCTTTGGAATTCCTCTTTTGGTGGGACACCTGAGGTAACAAACCTGAAAGGAGTCCTCCCATCCCACAGATTGACGAAAAACAATTGGGATCGGGCCAAATCCACAGAGAGGAAGATTCGTCCATGGCCCATGAGACATCCCCAACATTCCACGGCCATCGCTGAAACAAAATCCAGAGACAAAAGCCTGAGCAAGCGCCTCAGACTCGCTCATTCTTCATATCCTGAAGAGTTCTTCTCATGGTTTGTAGATCGGGCGTGCCATACCTACGTCCCCAAACTTAAGCTGAGTTTGTGTTTTCAGTCTTCTGTCCTCAAAGTCCTGGGCCACACTCCCTCAAGGCTGGGGCCCCTAGAGGCACACATTAGGACTGCCCCCACCCAATCCATGGGAATTCTGCCCATTCCATTGTCAAAAATCGTACAAATTAGGAGAACCCTCCAAAGTCCCTGAGGCCATCCCAATAGTGTAGGTCGCCCGGGACAAAAAAGGGCGGTTGATACCAGCTGAGCATCTTCCTCCACTCATCTACCTCCACTCATACCAAGAAGATTGAACCAGACAGGACCCGAGGCCATTATCGGATCCATTGCTTTGGTTTACAGGCATGTCTCCTCAAAAGCCTGGATTCCAATACCAGCAGAGGGGATTTCCTGAGGCACCCATCAGAACAAATCTCGTCTCCACAAGGAAACTTGTGCATGGGAGCTATGCCAAAGCTTAGGAGAATACTTCAGGGTCCCGGTGCCACCTCCCCATTCCAAGGCCCTCATGGACACAAACACACATTAGGACCCATCCTCTGGAAAGTGCATTTCAACTCAGCCACCCCGTTTGCTCCCGCAGATCCATTAGATCTAAACTGTCTTGTTGCTAGGAGACAATTGGAAGGCGAGGCGGACTTCCCAGGCATCCATCCTCGAACGGTGCTCTGGAGTCATTCCATATGGGATGTCCTGGAGCTGTCCAACAGTTCTCAATTGTCCCGCAGAAGGAATCCTTGAAGGGGGCATCCCACATCTCCCAACGTGGAAAACCTCCATGGCCTCGAGATTCCGCTCCCTTCATGAAGGGGCCGTCATGCACAGAAACTCCAACCTGAGCCAACGTCGGATCCTCGCCCTGACTTCAGATGCATGAGATATTGGTTCAGATCTGCAGGGGGTACCTGCCGTGCCGTCACCCTGAATCCGAGGTCTAGCTTGTGTTCTCAGACTTCCGTCCTCACTCTCCTGGCCCCGAAGCCCTCATGTTTGGCAATTCCGGACCGACAATGAAGCACTCTTCCTGCCCTCTAGAAAAAATATATTGCCTAATGAGCTGACCAGGCAGCTTAAATGAAGATAAACCTACACGGCACTCGAATGTACCCAAATTATATAGTCTAACCTGGGCACTAATGCACTGTCTGACACAACCTGAGCCCGGACCTGCTGACCAACACCCAGACAGCTGACCGCACCCTGAGCACATCAGACCCGCCCTGGCCTTAGGTCATCATCTCTTCCCTACCTCAGTTTTCAGGCTTCAGAACCTAGACCTTATCTCCAATCACTGCCCACGGGTGACTGTGATGCAGAAATCAGAACTCTTCCTGACCCATGGCAAGAAACCTTGTGGTTGGCATGTTGTCCAACGTTCAGTGTAGGAGAAAACAGCATTCACCCTTAGGCCCCGCCCATTCTTGAGTGCGACGAGAGCATAAACACGCATTGTGACCTCAGCGTGAGTCCTGTCCTCTAGTAAGTCCTCTCAGTGGCTGGACCATTAGATGTCATAATGGGCTTGACATGTTCCTAGTCCCCAATTTTTAACCAGATTTCTGGTTGTCCAGTCGCCCCACCCCAGGGCTCTACTCTGGAATCCCTCATTTGGTGGGACATCTGAGGTTGAAAAACAAAATGAAACAAATCGACAACAACAACAAAAAAACGGACTTCTTCCATCCCCAGAATGACCGCAAACTCTTTGGACGGGACCGAACCCCCAGAGAGTAAGACTCGTCCATTTCCCATGAAGTCACCCGGCAATTTCACGACCATGAGTGACACGATATCCAGAGACAAAAACTTGAGCAAGAGCCTCACACTCGCCCTTTTTTCATATCCCGAAGTGTTCTCCTCATGGTCTGTAGATCAGTCCTGCCATACCTATGACCCAAAACATAAGCCGAGTTTGTGTTTTCAGACAACTGTCCAAACAGCTCTGGCCTACACACCCTACAGGCTCAGGGCCCTGGAGCCAAACCTGAGGATGTACTTGCCCTCTCCAAGGGAATTGTATGTGCCCATTCCAATGGCCACAACCCTACTAATAGGATAACCTCCAAAGTCCCTGAGGCCATCCCAATAGTTGTGGCTTCCCAGGACAAACAGGGGCAATCTGAGCCCATCTGAGCACCTACCTGCACTCAGACCCGTAGACTGATGTCCCCAGAGGTAAAAAGGAACGAACAGGCCCCTAGGCACTAATCGGATCCATTGCTTTGGTTTCCAGGCATCTCTCCTCAGAGGCCTGGATTTCAATACCAGCATATGGCTGTTTCTTGACTCACCCATCAGAACAAATCTCATCTACACATGGGAAACATGCACGTTGGAGCTGTGTCAAAGCCTCTGTTTAGGAGAACCCTTCGGGGCCCCAGGGCCACAGCTTCATTCCAAGGTCTCCATAGACACAAAAACATATTAGGACACATACACAGGAGAGTCCATTTCAACTCAGCCTCCTCGGTTGCCCCCCACATCCAGCAGATCTAACCTGTCTTGTTCTTGGAGACCATTGGAATGCGAGGTGGGCTACCCAGCCATCCATCCTTAGAACCCTGCTCGGAATCGTTGGCCTGGAGCCAACCAACAGGTCTCAATTGTCCTGCAGAAAAATCTTTGCAGTTTGGAGCTTCTCACAACTCCCATCGTGGGAAAACCCCCATGTCCTCGTGATCCAACCCCCTTCAAGAAAGGGCCATCAGGGCAGAAAGTCCAACCTGAGCGATCGTCTGATCCTTGCCCTGACTTCAGATGCACGAGATCTCTATTGAGGTCTGTAGATTGTGCCTGCCATATCCTCACCCAGAAACCTAGGCCTAGCTTGGGTTCTCAGACTCCGTCCTCAGACTACTGGCCCACAAGCCCTCCAGTTTGGAAATCCAGAACTACAATGCCGCACTCTGCCTGCCCTACAGAAGTAAAACATTGCCCTCAGGGCTACCCCGAAACCCCAAATGAGGATCAACCTGCACGCCAATCGGCTGTACCCCAAACATATAGGCTGACCTGGGCACTATTTCCCCTTCTGACCCAGCCTGAGCCTGAACCTCCTGGTCCCACCCAGACAGCTGGCCGCACACTGAGCACATCGGACCCGCCATGGCCTTAGGTCGTCATCTCTTCCCAACTGCGGTTTTCAGGCTCCAGAACCTAGACCTTATCTCCAACCACTGCCCAGGGTTGAAAATGATGCAGAAATCAGAACTCTTTCCCCATGGCAAGAAACCTTGTGCTTGGCATGTTGTCCAACGTTCAGTGTAGTTGAAACAAGCGTGGCCCATGAGGCCCAGCCCATGCTTGCGGGCCACATTGGTCACAACACACATTGTGACCCTCAGCCTGAGCCCAGTCCTCAGGTAAGGCCTCTCAGGGCCTATATGAAGAGACAGCATATTGGGCTTGCCATGCCCCTAGGCCCCAAATTTTAACCATAGTTCGGGGTGTCCCTTCACTCTTCCCCAGGGCTCTGCTTTGGAATTCCTCTTTTGGTGGGACACCTGAGGTAACAAACCTGAAAGGAGTCTTCCCATCCCACAGATTGACGAAAAACAATTGGGATCGGGCCAAATCCACAGAGAGGAAGATTCATCCATGGCCCATGAGACCTCCCCAAAATTCCAATGCCATCGCTGAAACAAAATCCCGAGACAAAAGCCTGAGCAAGCGACTCAGACTCGCTCTTTCTTCATATCCTGAAGAGTTCTTCTCATGGTTTGTAGATCGGGCATGCCATACCTACGTCCCCAAACTAAGCTGAGTTTGTGTTTTCAGTCTTCTGTGGTCAAAGTCCTGGGCCACACTCCCTCCAGGCTGGGGCCCCTGGAGCCACACATTAGGACTGCCCCCACCCAATCCATGGGAATTCTGCCCATTCCATTGTCAAAAATCTTACAAATTAGGAGAACCCTCCAAAGTCCCTGAGGTCATCCCAATAGTGTAGGTCGCCCGGGACAAAAAAGGGCGGTTGATACCAGCTGAGCATCTTCCTCCACTCATCTACCTCCACTCATACCAAGAAGATTGAACCAGACAGGACCCGAGGCCATTATCGGATCCATTGCTTTGGTTTACAGGCATGTCTCCTCAAAAGCCTGGATTCCAATACCAGCAGAGGGGATTTCCTGAGGCACCCATCAGAACAAATCTCGTCTCCACAAGGAAACTTGTGCATGGGAGCTATGCCAAAGCTTAGGAGAATACTTCAGGGTCCCGGTGCCACCTCCCCATTCCAAGGCCCTCTTGGACACAAACACATATTCGGACCCATCCTCTGGAAAGTGCATTTGAACTCAGCCACCCCGGTTGCTCCCTCAGATCCATTAGATCTAAACTGTCTTGTTGCTAGGAGACAATTGGAAAGCGAGGCGGACTTCCCAGGCATCCATCCTCGAATGGTGCTCTGGAGTCATTCCATATGGGATGTCCTGGAGCTGTCCAACAGGTCTCAATTGTCCCGCAGAAGGAATCCTTGAAGGGGGCATCCCACATCTCCCAACGTGGAAAACCTCCATGGCCTCGAGATTCCGCTCCCTTCTTGAAGGGGCCGTCATGCACAAAAACTCCAACCTGAGCCAACGTCGGATCCTTGCCCTGACTTCAGATGCATGAGATATTGGTTCAGATCTGCAGGGGGTACCTGCCGTGCCCTCACCCTGAATCCAAAGTCTAGCTTGTGTTCTCCGACTTCCGTCCTCACTCTACTGGCCCCGAAGCCCTCATGTTTGGCAATTCCGGACCGACAATGAAGCACTCTGCCTGCCCTCTAGAAAAAAATATATTGCCTAATGAGCTGACCAGGCAGCTTAAATGAAGATAAACCTACACGGCACTCGAATGTACCCAAATTATATAGTCTAACCTGGGCACTAATGCACTGTCTGACACAACCTGAGCCCGGACCTGCTGACCAACACCCAGACAGCTGACCGCACCCTGAGCACATCAGACCCGCCCTGGCCTTAGGTCATCATCTCTTCCCTACCTCAGTTTTCAGGCTTCAGAACCTAGACCTTATCTCCAATCACTGCCCACGGGTGACTGTGATGCAGAAATCAGAACTCTTCCTGACCCATGGCAAGAAACCTTGTGGTTGGCATGTTGTCCAACGTTCAGTGTAGGAGAAAACAGCATTCACCCTGAGGCCCCGCCCATTCTTGAGTGCGACGAGAGCATAAACACGCATTGTGACCTCAGCGTGAGTCCTGTCCTCTAGTAAGTCCTCTCAGTGGCTGGACCATTAGATGTCATAATGGGCTTGACATGTCCCTAGTCCCCAATTTTTAACCAGATTTCTGGATGTCCAGTCGCCCCACCCCAGGGCTCTACTCTGGAATCCCTCATTTGGTGGGACATCTGAGGTTGAAAAACAAAATGAAACAAATCGACAACAACAACAAAAAAACGGACTTCTTCCATCCCCAGAATGACCGCAAACTCTTTGGACGGGACCGAACCCCCAGAGAGTAAGTCTCGTCCATTTCCCATGAAGTCACCCGGCATTTTCACGACCATGAGTGACACGATATCCAGAGACAAAAACTTGAGCAAGAGCCTCACACTCGCCCTTTTTTCATATCCCGAAGTGTTCTCCTCATGGTCTGTAGATCAGTCCTGCCATACCTATGACCCAAAACATAAGCCGAGTTTGTGTTTTCAGACAACTGTCCAAACAGCTCTGGCCTACACACCCTAAAGGCTCAGGGCCCTGGAGCCAAACCTGAGGACTGTACTTGCCCTCTCCAAGGGAATTGTATGTGCCCATTCCAATGGCCACAACCCTACTAATAGGATAACCTCCAAAGTCCCTGAGGCCATCCCAATATTTGTGGCTTCCAAGGACAAACAGGGGCAATCTGAGCCCATCTGAGCACCTACCTGCACTCAGACCCGTAGACTGATGTCCCCAGAGGTAAAAAGGAACGAACAGGCCCCTTGGCACTAATCGGATCCATTGCTTTGGTTTCCAGGAAACTCTCCTCAGAGGCCTGGATTTCAATACAAACATATGGCTGTTTCTTGACTCACCCATCAGAACAAATCTCATCTACACATGGGAAACATGCACGTTGGAGCTGTGTCAAAGCCTCTGTTTAGGAGAACCCTTCAGGGCCCCAGGGCCACCGCTTCATTCCAAGGTCTCCATAGACACAAAAACATATTAGGACACATCCACAGGAGAGTCCATTTCAACTCAGCCTCCTCGTTTGCCCCCCACATCCAGCAGATCTAACCTGTCTTGTTGCATGGAGACAATTGGAATGCGAGGTGGGCTACCCAGCCATCCATCCTTAGAACCCTGCTCGGAATCATAGGCCTGGAGCCAACCAACAGGTCTCAATTGTCCTGCAGAAGAATCTTTGCAGTTTGGAGCTTCTCACAACTCCCATCGTGGGAAAACCCCCATGTCCTCGTGATCCAACCCCCTTCAAGAAAGGGCCATCAGGGCAGACAGTCCAACCTGAGCGAACGTCTGATCCTTACCCGGACTTCAGATGCACGAGATCTCTATTGAGGTCTGTAGATTGTGCCTGCCATATCCTCACCCAGAAACCTAGGCTTGGCTTGGGTTCTCAGACTCCGTCCTCAGACTACTGGCCCAGAAGCCTTCCAGTTTGGCAATCCAGAACTACAATGCCGCACTCTGCCTGCCCTACAGAAGTAAAACATTGCCCTCAGGGCTACCCCGAAACCCCAAATGAGGATCAACCTGCACGCCAATCGGCTGTACCCCAAACATATAGGCTGACCTGGGCACTATTTCCCCTTCTGACCCAGCCTGAGCCTGGACCTCCTGGTCCCACCCAGACAGCTGGCCGCACACTGAGCACATCGGACCCGCCATGGCCTTAGGTCGTCATCTCTTCCCAACTGCGGTTTACACGCTCCAGAACCTAGACCTTATCTCCAACCACTGCCCAGGGTTGAAAATGATGCAGAAATCAGAACTCTTTCCCCATGTCAAGAAACCTTGTGCTTGGCATGTTGTCCAACGTTCAGTGTAGTTGAAACAAGCGTGGCCCATGAGGCCCAGCCCATACTTGCGGGCCACATTGGTCACAAAACACATTGTGACCCTCAGCCTGAGCCCAGTCATCAGGTAAGGCCTCTCAGGGCCTATATGAAGAGACAGCATATTGGGCTTGCCATGCCCCTAGGCCCCAATTTTTAACCATAGTTCGGGGTGTCCCTTCACTCTTCCCCAGGGCTCTGCTTTGGAATTCCTCTTTTGGTGGGACACCTGAGGTAACAAACCTAAAAGGAGTCCTCCCATCCCACAGATTGACGAAAAACAATTGGGATCGGGCCAAATCCACAGAAAGGAAGATTCGTCCATGGCCCATGAGACATCCCCAACATTCCACGGCCATCGCTGAAACAAAATCCAGAGACAAAAGCCTGAGCAAGCGCCTCAGACTCGCTCATTCTTCATATCCTGAAGAGTTCTTCTCATGGTTTGTAGATCGGGCGTGCCATACCTACGTCCCCAAACTTAAGCTGAGTTTGTGTTTTCAGTCTTCTGTCCTCAAAGTCCTGGGCCACACTCCCTCCAGGCTGGGGCCCCTGGAGCCACACATTAGGACTGCAACCACCCAATCCATGGGAATTCTGCCCATTCCATTGTCAAAAATCGTACAAATTAGGAGAACCCTCCAAAGTCCCTGAGGCCACCCCAATAGTGTAGGTCGCCCGGGACAAAAAAGGGCGGTTGATACCAGCTGAGCATCTTCCTCCACTCATCTACCTCCACACATACCAAGAAGATTGAACCAGACAGGACCCGAGGCCATTATCGGATCCATTGCTTTGGTTTACAGGCATGTCTCCTCAAAAGCCTGGATTCCAATACCAGCAGAGGGGATTTCCTGAGGCACCCATCAGAACAAATCTCGTCTCCACAAGGAAACTTGTGCATGGGAGCTATGCCAAAGCTTAGGAGAATACTTCAGGGTCCCGGTGCCACCTCCCCATTCCAAGGCCCTCATGGACACAAACACACATTAGGACCCATCCTCTGGAAAGTGCATTTCAACTCAGCCACCCCGTTTGCTCCCGCAGATCCATTAGATCTAAACTGTCTTGTTGCTAGGAGACAATTGGAAGGCGAGGCGGACATCCCAGGCATCCATCCTCGAATGGTGCTCTGGAGTCATTCCATATGGGATATCCTGGAGCTGTCCAACAGTTCTCAATTGTCCCGCAGAAGGAATCCTTGAAGGGGGCATCCCACATCTCCCAACGTGGAAATCCTCCATGGCCTCGAGATTCCGCTCCCTTCATGAAGGGGCCGTCATGCACAGAAACTCCAACCTGAACCAACGTCGGATCCTCGCCCTGACTTCAGATGCATGAGATATTGGTTCAGATCTGCAGGGGGTACCTGCCGTGCCCTCACCCTGAATCCGAAGTCTAGCTTGTGTTCTCAGACTTCCGTCCTCACTCGCCTGGCCCCGAAGCCCTCATGTTTGGCAATTCCGGACCGACAATGAAGCACTCTGCCTGCCCTCTAGAAAAAATATATTGCCTAATGAGCTGCCGAGGCAGCTTAAATGAAGATAAACCTACACGGCACTCGAATGTACCCAAATTATATAGTCTAACCTGGGCACTAATGCACTGTCTGACACAACCTGAGCCCGGACCTGCTGACCAACACCCAGACAGCTGACCGCACCCCGAGCACATCAGACCCGCCCTGGCCTTAGGTCATCATCTCTTCTTTACCTCAGTTTTCAGGCTTCAGAACCTAGACCTTATCTCCAATCACTGCCCATGGGTGACTGTGATGCAGAAATCAGAACTCTTCCTGACCCATGGCAAGAAACCTTGTGGTTGGCATGTTGTCCAACGTTCAGTGTAGTAGAAAACAGCATACACCCTGAGGCCCCGCCCATTCTTGAGTGCGACCAGAGCATAAACACGCATTGTGACCTCAGCGTGAGTCCTGTCCTCTAGTAAGTCCTCTCAGTGGCTGGACCATTAGATGTCATAATGGGCTTGACATGTCCCTATTCCCAAATTTTTAACCAGATTTCTGGTTGTCCAGTCGCCCAACCCCAGGCCTCTACTCTGGAATCCCTCATTTGGTGGGACACCTGAGGTTGAAAAACAAAATGAAACAAATCGACAACAACAACAAAAAAACGGACTTCTTCCATCCCCAGAATGACCGCAAACTCTTTGGACGGGACCGAACCCCCAGAGAGTAAGACTCGTCCATTTCCCATGAAGTCACCCGGCAATTTCACGACCATGAGTGACACGATATCCAGAGACAAAAACTTGAGCAAGAGCCTCACACTCGCCCTTTTTTCATATCCCGAAGTGTTCTCCTCATGGTCTGTAGATCAGTCCTGCCATACCTATGACCCAAAACATAAGCCGAGTTTGTGTTTTCAGACAACTGTCCAAACAGCTCTGGCCTACACACCCTACAGGCTCAGGGCCCTGGAGCCAAACCTGAGGACTGTACTTGCCCTCTCCAAGGGAATTGTATGTGCCCATTCCAATGGCCACAACCCTACTAATAGGATAACCTCCAAAGTCCCTGAGGCCATCCCAAGAGTTGTGGCTTCCCAGGACAAACAGGGGCAATCTGAGCCCATCTGAGCACCTACCTGCACTCAGACCCGTAGACTGATGTCCCCAGAGGTAAAAAAGAACGAACAGGCCCCTAGGCACTAATCGGATCCATTGCTTTGGTTTCCAGGAAACTCTCCTCAGAGGCCTCGATTTCAATACCAGCATATGGCTTTTTCTTGACTCACCCATCAGAACAAATCTCATCTACACATGGGAAACATGCATGTTGGAGCTGTGTCAAAGCCTCTGTTTAGGAGAACCCTTCAGGGCCCCATGGCCACCGCTTCATTCCAAGGTCTCCATAGACACAAAAACATATTAGGACACATCCACAGGAGAGTCCATTTCAACTCAGCTTCCTCGGTTGCCCCAGACATCCAGCAGATCTAACCTGTCTTGTTGCTTGGAGACAATTGGAATGCGAGGTGGGCTACCCAGCCATCCATCCTTAGAACCCTGCTCGGAATTGTTGGCCTGGAGCCAACCAACAGGTCTCAATTGTCCTGCAGAAGAATCTTTGCAGTTTGGAGCTTCTCACAACTCCCATCGTGGGAAAACCCCCATGTCCTCGTGATCCAACCCCCTTCAAGAAAGGGCCATCAGGGCAGAAAGTCCAACCTGAGCGATCGTCTGATCCTTGCCCTGACTTCAGATGCACGAGATCTCTATTGAGGTCTGTAGATTGTGCCTGCCATATCCTCACCCAGAAACCTAGGCCTAGCTTGGGTTCTCAGACTCCGTCCTCAGACTACTGGCCCACAAGCCCTCCAGTTTGGAAATCCAGAACTACAATGCCGCACTCTGCCTGCCCTACAGAAGTAAAACATTGCCCTCAGGGCTACCCCGAAACCCCAAATGAGGATCAACCTGCACGCCATTCGGCTGTACCCCAAACATAGAGGCTGACCTGGGCACTATTTCCCCTCTGACCCAGCCTGAGCCTGGACCTCCTGGTCCCACCCAGACAGCTGGCCGCACACTGAGCACATCGGACCCGCCATGGCCTTAGGTCGTCATCTCTTCCCAACTGCGGTTTTCAGGCTCCAGAACCTAGACCTTATCTCCAACCACTGCCCAGGGTTGAAAATGATGCAGAAATCAGAACTCATTCCCCATGGAAAGAAACCTTGTGCTTGGCATGTTGTCCAACGTTCAGTGTAGTTGAAACAAGCATGGCCCATGAAGCCCAGCCCATGCTTGCGGGCCACATTGGTCACAAACACACATTGTGACCCTCAGCCTGAGCCCAGTCCTCAGGTAAGGCCTCTCAGGGCCTATATGAAGAGACAGCATATTGGGCTTGCCATGCCCCTAGGCCCCAATGTTCAACCATAGTTCGGGGTGTCCCTTCACTCTTCCCCAGGGCTCTGCTTTGGAATTCCTCTTTTGGTGGGACACCTGAGGTAACAAACCTGAAAGGAGTCCTCCCATCCCACAGATTGACGAAAAACAATTGGGATCGGGCCAAATCCACAGAGAGAAAGATTCGTCCATGGCCCATGAGACCTCCCCAACATTCCACGGCCATCGCTGAAACAAAATCCAGAGACAAAAGCCTGAGCAAGCGCCTCAGACTCGCTCATTCTTCATATCCTGAAGAGTTCTTCTCATGGTTTGTAGATCGGGTGTGCCATACCTACGTCCCCAAACTTAAGCTGAGTTTGTGTTTTCAGTCTTCTGTCCTCAAAGTCCTGGGCCACACTCCCTCCAGGCTGGGGCCCCTGGAGCCACACATTAGGACTGCCCCCACCCAATCCATGGGAATTCTGCCCATTCCATTGTGAAAAATCGTACAAAATAGGAGAACCCTCCAAAGTCCCTGAGGCCATCCCAATAGTGTAGGTCGCCCGGGACAAAAAAGGGCGGTTGATACCAGCTGAGCATCTTCCTCCACTCATCTACCTCCACACATACCAAGAAGATTGAACCAGACAGGACCCGAGGCCATTATCGGATCCATTGCTTTGGTTTACAGGCATGTCTCCTCAAAAGCCTGGATTCCAATACCAGCAGAGGGGATTTCCTGAGGCACCCATCAGAACAAATCTCGTCTCCACAAGGAAACTTGTGCATGGGAGCTATGCCAAAGCTTAGGAGAATACTTCAGGGTCCCGGTGCCACCTCCCCATTCCAAGGCCCTCATGGACACAAACACATATTAGGACCCATCCTCTGGAAAGTGCATTTCAACTCAGCCACCCCGGTTGCTCCCGCAGATCCATTAGATCTAAACTGTCTTGTTGCTAGGAGACAATTGGAAGGCGAGGCGGACTTCCCAGGCATCCATCCTCGAACGGTGCTCAGGAGTCATTCCATATGGGATGTCCTGGAGCTGTCCAACAGGTCTCAATTGTCCCGCAGAAGGAATCCTTGAAGGGGGCATCCCACATCTCCCAACGTGGAAATCCTCCATGGCCTCGAGATTCCGCTCCCTTCATGAAGGGGCCGTCATGCACAGAAACTCCAACTTGAGCCAACGTCGGATCCTCGCCCTGACTTCAGATGCATGAGATATTGGTTCAGATCTGCAGGGGGTACCTGCCGTGCCCTCACCCTGAATCCGAAGTCTAGCTTGTGTTCTCAGACTTCCGTCCTCACTCTCCTGGCCCCGAAGCCCTCATGTTTGGCAATTACGGACCGACAATGAAGCACTCTGCCTGCCCTCTAGAAAAAATATATTGCCTGATGAGCTGACCAGGCAGCTTAAATGAAGATAAACCTACACGGCACTCGAATGTACCCAAATTATATAGTCTAACCTGGGCACTAATGCACTGTCTGACACAACCTGAGCCCGGACCTGCTGACCAACACCCAGAGAGCTGACCGCACCCTGAGCACATCAGACCCGCCCTGGCCTTAGGTCATCATCTCTTCCCTACCTCAGTTTTCAGGCTTCAGAACCTAGACCTTATCTCCAATCACTGCCCACGGGTGACTGTGATGCAGAAATCAGAACTCTTCCTGACCCATGGCAAGAAACCTTGTGGTTGGCATGTTGTCCAATGTTCAGTGTAGGAGAAAACAGCATTCACCCTGAGGCCCCGCCCATTCTTGAGTGCGACGAGAGCAGAAACACGCATTGTGACCTCAGCGTGAGTCCTGTCCTCTAGTAAGTCCTCTCAGTGGCTGGACCATTAGATGTCATAATGGGTTTGACATGTCCCTATCCCCAATTTTTAACTAGATTTCTGGTTCCAGTCGCCCCACCCCAGGGCTCTACTCTGGAATCCCTCATTTGGTGGGACATCTGAGGTTGAAAAACAAAATGAAACAAATCGACAACAACAACAAAAAAACGGACTTCTTCCATCCCCAGAATGACCGCAAACTCTTTGGACGGGACCGAACCCCCAGAGAGTAAGACTCGTCCATTTCCCATGATGTCACCCGGCAATTTCACGACCATGAGTGACACGATATCCAGAGACAAAAACTTGAGCAAGAGCCTCACACTCGCCCTTTTTTCATATCCCGAAGTGTTCTCCTCATGGTCTGTTGATCAGTCCTGCCATACCTATGACCCAAAACATGAGCCGAGTTTGTGTTTTCAGACAACTGTCCAAACAGCTCTGGCCTACACACCCTACAGGCTCAGGGCCCTGGAGCCAAACCTGAGGACTGTACTTGCCCTCTCCAAGGGAATTGTATGTGCCCATTCCAATGGCCACAACCCTACTAATAGGATAACCTCCAAAGTCCCTGAGGCCATCCCAAGAGTTGTGGCTTCCCAGGACAAACATGGGCAATCTGAGCCCATCTGAGCACCTACCTGCACTCAGACCCCTAGACTGATGTCCCCAGAGGTAAAAAGGAACGAACAGGCCCCTAGGCACTAATCGGATCCATTGCTTTGCTTTCCAGGAAACTCTCCTTAGAATCCTGGATTTCAATACCAGCATATGGCTGTTTCTTGACTCACCCATCAGAACAAATCTCATCTACACATGGGAAACATGCACGTTGGAGCTGTGTCAAAGCCTCTGTTTAGGAGAACCCTTCAGGGCCCCAGGGCCACCGCTTCATTCCAAGGTCTCCATAGACACAAAATCATAATAGGACACATCCACAGGAGAGTCCATTTCAACTCAGCCTCCTCGGTTGCCCCCCACATCCAGCAGATCTAACCTGTCTTGTTGCTTGGAGACAATTGGAATGCGAGGTGGGCTACCCAGCCATCCGTCCTTAGAACCCTGCTCGGAATCGTTGGCCTGGAGCCAACCAACAGGTCTCAATTGTCCTGCAGAAGAATCTTTGCAGTTTGGAGCTTCTCACAACTCCCATCGTGGGAAAACTTCCATGTCCTCGTGATCCAACCCCCTTCAAGAAAGGGCCATCAGGGCAGAAAGTCCAACCTGAGCGATCGTCTGATCCTTGCCCTGACTTCAGATGCACGAGATCTCTATTGAGGTCTGTAGATTGTGCCTGCCATATCCTCACCCAGAAACCTAGGCCTAGCTTGGGTTCTCAGACTCCGTCCTCAGACTACTGGCCCACAAGCCCTCCAGTTTGGAAATCCAGAACTACAATGCCGCACTCTGCCTGCCCTACAGAAGTAAAACATTGCCCTCAGGGCTACCCCGAAACCCCAAATGAGGATCAACCTGCACGCCATTCGGCTGTACCCCAAACATAGAGGCTGACCTGGGCACTATTTCCCCTCTGACCCAGCCTGAGCCTGGACCTCCTGGTCCCACCCAGACAGCTGGCCGCACACTGAGCACATCGGACCCGCCATGGCCTTAGGTCGTCATCTCTTCCCAACTGCGGTTTTCAGGCTCCAGAACCTAGACCTTATCTCCAACCACTGCCCAGGGTTGAAAATGATGCAGAAATCAGAACTCATTCCCCATGGAAAGAAACCTTGTGCTTGGCATGTTGTCCAACGTTCAGTGTAGTTGAAACAAGCATGGCCCATGAAGCCCAGCCCATGCTTGCGGGCCACATTGGTCACAAACACACATTGTGACCCTCAGCCTGAGCCCAGTCCTCAGGTAAGGCCTCTCAGGGCCTATATGAAGAGACAGCATATTGGGCTTGCCATGCCCCTAGGCCCCAATGTTCAACCATAGTTCGGGGTGTCCCTTCACTCTTCCCCAGGGCTCTGCTTTGGAATTCCTCTTTTGGTGGGACACCTGAGGTAACAAACCTGAAAGGAGTCCTCCCATCCCACAGATTGAAGAAAAACAATTGGGATCGGGCCAAATCCACAGAGAGAAAGATTCGTCCATGGCCCATGAGACCTCCCCAACATTCCACGGCCATCGCTGAAACAAAATCCAGAGACAAAAGCCTGAGCAAGCGCCTCAGACTCGCTCATTCTTCATATCCTGAAGAGTTCTTCTCATGGTTTGTAGATCGGGTGTGCCATACCTACGTCCCCAAACTTAAGCTGAGTTTGTGTTTTCAGTCTTCTGTCCTCAAAGTCCTGGGCCACACTCCCTCCAGGCTGGGGCCCCTGGAGCCACACATTAGGACTGCCCCCACCCAATCCATGGGAATTCTGCCCATTCCATTGTGAAAAATCGTACAAAATAGGAGAACCCTCCAAAGTCCCTGAGGCCATCCCAATAGTGTAGGTCGCCCGGGACAAAAAAGGGCGGTTGATACCAGCTGAGCATCTTCCTCCACTCATCTACCTCCACACATACCAAGAAGATTGAACCAGACAGGACCCGAGGCCATTATCGGATCCATTGCTTTGGTTTACAGGCATGTCTCCTCAAAAGCCTGGATTCCAATACCAGCAGAGGGGATTTCCTGAGGCACCCATCAGAACAAATCTCGTCTCCACAAGGAAACTTGTGCATGGGAGCTATGCCAAAGCTTAGGAGAATACTTCAGGGTCCCGGTGCCACCTCCCCATTCCAAGGCCCTCATGGACACAAACACATATTAGGACCCATCCTCTGGAAAGTGCATTTCAACTCAGCCACCCCGGTTGCTCCCGCAGATCCATTAGATCTAAACTGTCTTGTTGCTAGGAGACAATTGGAAGGCGAGGCGGACTTCCCAGGCATCCATCCTCGAACGGTGCTCAGGAGTCATTCCATATGGGATGTCCTGGAGCTGTCCAACAGGTCTCAATTGTCCCGCAGAAGGAATCCTTGAAGGGGGCATCCCACATCTCCCAACGTGGAAATCCTCCATGGCCTCGAGATTCCGCTCCCTTCATGAAGGGGCCGTCATGCACAGAAACTCCAACTTGAGCCAACGTCGGATCCTCGCCCTGACTTCAGATGCATGAGATATTGGTTCAGATCTGCAGGGGGTACCTGCCGTGCCCTCACCCTGAATCCGAAGTCTAGCTTGTGTTCTCAGACTTCCGTCCTCACTCTCCTGGCCCCGAAGCCCTCATGTTTGGCAATTACGGACCGACAATGAAGCACTCTGCCTGCCCTCTAGAAAAAATATATTGCCTGATGAGCTGACCAGGCAGCTTAAATGAAGATAAACCTACACGGCACTCGAATGTACCCAAATTATATAGTCTAACCTGGGCACTAATGCACTGTCTGACACAACCTGAGCCCGGACCTGCTGACCAACACCCAGAGAGCTGACCGCACCCTGAGCACATCAGACCCGCCCTGGCCTTAGGTCATCATCTCTTCCCTACCTCAGTTTTCAGGCTTCAGAACCTAGACCTTATCTCCAATCACTGCCCACGGGTGACTGTGATGCAGAAATCAGAACTCTTCCTGACCCATGGCAAGAAACCTTGTGGTTGGCATGTTGTCCAATGTTCAGTGTAGGAGAAAACAGCATTCACCCTGAGGCCCCGCCCATTCTTGAGTGCGACGAGAGCAGAAACACGCATTGTGACCTCAGCGTGAGTCCTGTCCTCTAGTAAGTCCTCTCAGTGGCTGGACCATTAGATGTCATAATGGGTTTGACATGTCCCTATCCCCAATTTTTAACTAGATTTCTGGTTCCAGTCGCCCCACCCCAGGGCTCTACTCTGGAATCCCTCATTTGGTGGGACATCTGAGGTTGAAAAACAAAATGAAACAAATCGACAACAACAACAAAAAAACGGACTTCTTCCATCCCCAGAATGACCGCAAACTCTTTGGACGGGACCGAACCCCCAGAGAGTAAGACTCGTCCATTTCCCATGATGTCACCCGGCAATTTCACGACCATGAGTGACACGATATCCAGAGACAAAAACTTGAGCAAGAGCCTCACACTCGCCCTTTTTTCATATCCCGAAGTGTTCTCCTCATGGTCTGTTGATCAGTCCTGCCATACCTATGACCCAAAACATGAGCCGAGTTTGTGTTTTCAGACAACTGTCCAAACAGCTCTGGCCTACACACCCTACAGGCTCAGGGCCCTGGAGCCAAACCTGAGGACTGTACTTGCCCTCTCCAAGGGAATTGTATGTGCCCATTCCAATGGCCACAACCCTACTAATAGGATAACCTCCAAAGTCCCTGAGGCCATCCCAAGAGTTGTGGCTTCCCAGGACAAACATGGGCAATCTGAGCCCATCTGAGCACCTACCTGCACTCAGACCCCTAGACTGATGTCCCCAGAGGTAAAAAGGAACGAACAGGCCCCTAGGCACTAATCGGATCCATTGCTTTGCTTTCCAGGAAACTCTCCTTAGAATCCTGGATTTCAATACCAGCATATGGCTGTTTCTTGACTCACCCATCAGAACAAATCTCATCTACACATGGGAAACATGCACGTTGGAGCTGTGTCAAAGCCTCTGTTTAGGAGAACCCTTCAGGGCCCCAGGGCCACCGCTTCATTCCAAGGTCTCCATAGACACAAAAACATAATAGGACACATCCACAGGAGAGTCCATTTCAACTCAGCCTCCTCGGTTGCCCCCCACATCCAGCAGATCTAACCTGTCTTGTTGCTTGGAGACAATTGGAATGCGAGGTGGGCTACCCAGCCATCCGTCCTTAGAACCCTGCTCGGAATCGTTGGCCTGGAGCCAACCAACAGGTCTCAATTGTCCTGCAGAAGAATCTTTGCAGTTTGGAGCTTCTCACAACTCCCATCGTGGGAAAACTTCCATGTCCTCGTGATCCAACCCCCTTCAAGAAAGGGCCATCAGGGCAGAAAGTCCAACCTGAGCGATCGTCTGATCCTTGCCCTGACTTCAGATGCACGAGATCTCTATTGAGGTCTGTAGATTGTGCCTGCCATATCCTCACCCAGAAACCTAGGCCTAGCTTGGGTTCTCAGACTCCGTCCTCAGACTACTGGCCCACAAGCCCTCCAGTTTGGAAATCCAGAACTACAATGCCGCACTCTGCCTGCCCTACAGAAGTAATATATTGCCCTCAGGGCTACCCCGAAACCCCAAATGAGGATCAACCTGCACGACATTCGGCTGTACCCCAAACATAGAGGCTGACCTGGGCACTATTTCCCCTTCTGACCCAGCCTGAGCCTGGACCTCCTGGTCCCACCCAGACAGCTGGCCGCACACTGAGCACATCGGACCCGCCATGGCCTTAGGTCGTCATCTCTTCCCAACTGCGGTTTTCAGGCTCCAGAACCTAGACCTTATCTCCAACCACTGCCCAGGGTTGAAAATGATGCAGAAATCAGAACTCTTTCCCCATGGCAAGAAACCATGTGCTTGGCATATTGTCCAACGTTCAGTGTAGTTGAAACAAGCATGTCCCATGAGGCCCAGCCCATGCTTGCGGGCCACATTGGTCACAAACACACATTGTGACCCTCAGCCTGAGCCCAGTCCTCAGGTAAGGCCTCTCAGGGCCTATATGAAGAGACAGCATATTGGGCTTGCCATGCCCCTAGGCCCCAATTTTTAACCATAGTTCGGGGTGTCCCTTCACTCTTCCCCAGGGCTCTGCTTTGGAATTCCTCTTTTGGTGGGACACCTGAGGTAACAAACCTGAAAGGAGTCCTCCCATCCCACAGATTGACGAAAAACAATTGGGATCGGGCCAAATCCACAGAGAGGAAGATTCGTCCATGGCCCATGAGACATCCCCAACATTCCACGGCCATCGCTGAAACAAAATCCAGAGACAAAAGCCTGAGCAAGCGCCTCAGACTCGCTCATTCTTCATATCCTGAAGAGTTCTTCTCATGGTTTGTAGATCGGGCGTGCCATACCAACGTCCCCAAACTTAAGCTGAGTTTGTGTTTTCAGTCTTCTGTCCTCAAAGTCCTGGGCCACACTCCCTCCAGGCTGGGGCCCCTGGAGCCACACATTAGGACTGCCCCCACCCAATCCATGGGAATTCTGCCCATTACATTGTCAAAAATCGTACAAATTAGGAGAACCCTCCAAAGTCCCTGAGGCCATCCCAATAGTGTAGGTCGCCCGGGACAAAAAAGGGCGGTTGATACCAGCTGAGCATCTTCCTCCACTCATCTACCTCCACTCATACCAAGAAGATTAAACCAGACAGGACCCGAGGCCATTATCGGATCCATTGCTTTGGTTTACAGGCATGTCTCCTCAAAAGACTGGATTCCAATACCAGCAGAGGGGATTTCCTGAGGCACCCATCAGAACAAATCTCGTCTCCACAAGGAAACTTGTGCATGGTGCTATGCCAAAGCTTGGGAGAATACTTCAGGGTCCCGGTGCCACCTCCCCATTCCAAGGCCCTCATGGACACAAACACACATTAGGACCCATCCTCTGGAAAGTGCATTTCAACTCAGCCACCCCGGTTGCTCCCGCAGATCCATTAGATCTAAACTGTCTTGTTGCTAGGAGACAATTGGAAGGCTAGGCGGACATCCCAGGCATCCATCCTCGAATGGTGCTCTGGAGTCATTCCATATGGGATATCCTGGAGCTGTCCAACAGTTCTCAATTGTCCCGCAGAAGGAATCCTTGAAGGGGGCATCCCACATCTCCCAACGTGGAAAACCTCCATGGCCTCGAGATTCCGCTCCCTTCATGAAGGGGCCGTCATGCACAGAAACTCCAACCTGAACCAACGTCGGATCCTCGCCCTGACTTAAGATGCATGAGATATTGGTTCAGATCTGCAGGGGGTACCTGCCGTGCCCTCACCCTGAATCCGAAGTCTAGCTTGTGTTCTCAGACTTCCGTCCTCACTCGCCTGGCCCCGAAGCCCCCATGTTTGGCAATTCCGGACCGACAATGAAGCACTCTGCCTGCCCTCTAGAAAAAATATATTGCCTAATGAGCTGCCGAGGCAGCTTAAATGAAGATAAACCTACACGGCACTCGAATGTACCCAAATTATATAGTCTAACCTGGGCACTAATGCACTGTCTGACACAACCTGAGCCCGGACCTGCTGACCAACACCCAGACAGCTGACCGCACCCCGAGCACATCAGACCCGCCCTGGCCTTAGGTCATCATCTCTTCCCTATCTCAGTTTTCAGGCTTCAGAACCTAGACCTTATCTCCAATCACTGCCCACGGGTGACTGTGATGCAGAAATCAGAACTCTTCCTGACCCATGGCAAGAAACCTTGTGGTTGGCATGTTGTCCAACGTTCAGTGTAGGAGAAAACAGCATACACCCTGAGGCCCCGCCCATTCTTGAGTGCGACGAGAGCATAAACACGCATTGTGACCTCAGCGTGAGTCCTGTCCTCTAGTAAGTCCTCTCAGTGGCTGGACCATTAGATGTCATAATGGGCTTGACATGTCCCTAGTCCCAAATTTTTAACTAGATTTCTGGTTGTCCAGTCGCCCAACCCCAGGCCTCTACTCTGGAATCCCTCATTTGGTGGGACACCTGAGGTTGAAAAACAAAATGAAACAAATCGACAACAACAACAAAAAAACGGACTTCTTCCATCCCCAGAATGACCGCAAACTCTTTGGACGGGACCGAACCCCCAGAGAGTAAGACTCGTCCATTTCCCATGAAGTCACCCGGCAATTTCACGACCATGAGTGACACGATATCCAGAGACAAAAACTTGAGCAAGAGCCTCACACTCGCCCTTTTTTCATATCCCGAAGTGTTCTCCTCATGGTCTGTAGATCAGTCCTGCCATACCTATGACCCAAAACATAAGCCGAGTTTGTGTTTTCAGACAACTGTCCAAACAGCTCTGGCCTACACACCCTACAGGCTCAGGGCCCTGGAGCCAAACCTGAGGACTGTACTTGCCCTCTCCAAGGGAATTGTATGTGCCCATTCCAATGGCCACAACCCTACTAATAGGATAACCTCCAAAGTCCCTGAGGCCATCCCAAGAGTTGTGGCTTCCCAGGACAAACATGGGCAATCTGAGCCCATCTGAGCACCTACCTGCACTCAGACCCCTAGACTGATGTCCCCAGAGGTAAAAAGGAACGAACAGGCCCCTAGGCACTAATCGGATCCATTGCTTTGCTTTCCAGGAAACTCTCCTTAGAATCCTGGATTTCAATACCAGCATATGGCTGTTTCTTGACTCACCCATCAGAACAAATCTCATCTACACATGGGAAACATGCACGTTGGAGCTGTGTCAAAGCCTCTGTTTAGGAGAACCCTTCAGGGCCCCAGGGCCACCGCTTCATTCCAAGGTCTCCATAGACACAAAAACATATTAGGACACATCCACAGGAGAGTCCATTTCAACTCAGCCTCCTCGGTTGCCCCCCACATCCAGCAGATCTAACCTGTCTTGTTGCTTGGAGACCATTGGAATGCGAGGTGGGCTACCCAGCCATCCGTCCTTAGAACCCTGCTCGGAATCGTTGGCCTGGAGCCAACCAACAGGTCTCAATTGTCCTGCAGAAGAATCTTTGCAGTTTGGAGCTTCTCACAACTCCCATCGTGGGAAAACTTCCATGTCCTCGTGATCCAACCCCCTTCAAGAAAGGGCCATCAGGGCAGAAAGTCCAACCTGAGCGATCGTCTGATCCTTGCCCTGACTTCAGATGCACGAGATCTCTATTGAGGTCTGTAGATTGTGCCTGCCATATCCTCACCCAGAAACCTAGGCCTAGCTTGGGTTCTCAGACTCCGTCCTCAGACTACTGGCCCACAAGCCCTCCAGTTTGGAAATCCAGAACTACAATGCCGCACTCTGCCTGCCCTACAGAAGTAATATATTGCCCTCAGGGCTACCCCGAAACCCCAAATGAGGATCAACCTGCACGACATTCGGCTGTACCCCAAACATAGAGGCTGACCTGGGCACTATTTCCCCTTCTGACCCAGCCTGAGCCTGGACCTCCTGGTCCCACCCAGACAGCTGGCCGCACACTGAGCACATCGGACCCGCCATGGCCTTAGGTCGTCATCTCTTCCCAACTGCGGTTTTCAGGCTCCAGAACCTAGACCTTATCTCCAACCACTGCCCAGGGTTGAAAATGATGCAGAAATCAGAACTCTTTCCCCATGGCAAGAAACCATGTGCTTGGCATGTTGTCCAACGTTCAGTGTAGTTGAAACAAGCATGTTCCATGAGGCCCAGCCCATGCTTGCGGGCCACATTGGTCACAAACACACATTGTGACCCTCAGCCTGAGCCCAGTCCTCAGGTAAGGCCTCTCAGGGCCTATATGAAGAGACAGCATATTGGGCTTGCCATGCCCCTAGGCCCCAATTTTTAACCATAGTTCGGGGTGTCCCTTCACTCTTCCCCAGGGCTCTGCTTTGGAATTCCTCTTTTGGTGGGACACCTGAGGTAACAAACCTGAAAGGAGTCCTCCCATCCCACAGATTGACGAAAAACAATTGGGATCGGGCCAAATCCACAGAGAGAAAGATTCGTCCATGGCCCATGAGACCTCCCCAACATTCCACGGCCATCGCTGAAACAAAATCCAGAGACAAAAGCCTGAGCAAGCGCCTCAGACTCGCTCATTCTTCATATCCTGAAGAGTTCTTCTCATGGTTTGTAGATCGGGCGTGCCATACCTACGTCCCCAAACTTAAGCTGAGTTTGTGTTTTCAGTCTTCTGTCCTCAAAGTCCTGGGCCACACTCCCTCCAGGATGGGGCCCCTGGAGCCACACATTAGGACTGCCCCCACCCAATCCATGGGAATTCTGCCCATTCCATTGTGAAAAATCGTACAAATTAGGAGAACCCTCCAAAGTCCCTGAGGCCATCCCAATAGTGTAGGTCGCCCGGGACAAAAAAGGGCGGTTGATACCAGCTGAGCATCTTCCTCCACTCATCTACCTTCACACATACCAAGAAGATTGAACCAGACAGGACCCGAGGCCATTATCGGATCCATTGCTTTGGTTTACAGGCATGTCTCCTCAAAAGCCTGGATTCCAATACCAGCAGAGGGGATTTCCTCAGGCACCCATCAGAACAAATCTCGTCTCCACAAGGAAACTTGTGCATGGGAGCTATGCCAAAGCTTAGGAGAATACTTCAGGGTCCCGGTGCCACCTCCCCATTCCAAGGCCCTCATGGACACAAACACATATTAGGACCCATCCTCTGGAAAGTGCATTTCAACTCAGCCACCCCGGTTGCTCCCGCAGATCCATTAGATCTAAACTGTCTTGTTGCTAGGAGACAATTGGAAGGCGAGGCGGACTTCCCAGGCATCCATCCTCGAACGGTGCTCTGGAGTCATTCCATATGGGATGTCCTGGAGCTGTCCAACAGGTCTCAATTGTCCCGCAGAAGGAATCCTTGAAGGGGGCATCCCACATCTCCCAACGTGGAAAACCTCCATGGCCTCGAGATTCCGCTCCCTTCATGAAGGGGCCGTCATGCACAGAAACTCCAACCTGAGCCAACGTCGGATCCTCGCCCTGACTTCAGATGCATGAGATATTGGTTCAGATCTGCAGGGGGTACCTGCCGTGCCCTCACCCTGAATCCGAAGTCTAGCTTGTGTTCTCAGACTTCCGTCCTCACTCTCTTGGCCCCGAAGCCCTCATGTTTGGCAATTACGGACCGACAATGAAGCACTCTGCCTGCACTCTAGAAAAAATATATTGCCTAATGAGCTGCCCAGGCAGCTTAAATGAAGATAAACCTACACGGCACTGGAATGTACCCAAATTATATAGTCTAACCTGGGCACTAATGCACTGTCTGACACAACCTGAGCCCGGACCTGCTGACCAACACCCAGACAGCTGACCGCACCCTGAGCACATCAGACCCGCCCTGGCCTTAGGTCATCATCTCTTCCCTACCTCAGTTTTCAGGCTTCAGAACCTAGACCTTATCTCCAATCACTGCCCACGGGTGACTGTGATGCAGAAATCAGAACTCTTCCTGACCCATGGCAAGAAACCTTGTGGTTGGCATGTTGTCCAACGTTCAGTGTAGGAGAAAACAGCATTCACCCTGAGGCCCCGCCCATTCTTGAGTGCGACGAGAGCATAAACACGCATTGTGACCTCAGCGTGAGTCCTGTCCTCTAGTAAGTCCTCTCAGTGGCTGGACCATTAGATGTCATAATGGGTTTGACATGTCCCTATCCCCAATTTTTAACCAGATTTCTGGTTCCAGTCGCCCCACCCCAGGGCTCTACTCTGGAATCCCTCATTTGGTGGGACATCTGAGGTTGAAAAACAAAATGAAACAAATCGACAACAACAACAAAAAAACGGACTTATTCCTTCCCCAGAATGACCGCAAACTCTTTGGACGGGACCGAACCCCCAGAGTGTAAGACTCGTCCATTTCCCATGATGTCACCTGGCAATTTCACGACCATGAGTGACACGATATCCAGAGACAAAAACTTGAGCAAGAGCCTCACACTCGCCCTTTTTTCATATCCCGAAGTGTTCTCCTCATGGTCTGTTGATCAGTCCTGCCATAACTATGACCCAAAACATGAGCCGAGTTTGTGTTTTCAGACAACTGTCCAAACAGCTCTGGCCTACACACCCTACAGGCTCAGGGCCCTGGAGCCAAACCTGAGGACTGTACTTGCCCTCTCCAAGGGAATTGTATGTGCCCATTCCAATGGCCACAACCCTACTAATAGGATAACCTCCAAAGTCCCTGAGGCCATCCCAAGAGTTGTGGCTTCCCAGGACAAACAGGGGCAATCTGAGCCCATCTGAGCACCTACCTGCACTCAGACCCCTAGACTGATGTCCCCAGAGGTAAAAAGGAACAAACAGGCCCCTAGGCACTAATCGGATCCATTGCTTTGCTTTCCAGGAAACTCTCCTTAAAATCCTGGATTTCAATACCAGCATATGGCTGTTTCTTGACTCACCCATCAGAACAAATCTCATCTACACATGGGAAACATGCACGTTGGACCTGTGTCAAAGCCCCTGTTTAGGAGAACCCTTCAGGGCCCCAGGGCCACCGCTTCATTCCAAGGTCTCCATAGACACAAAATCATAATAGGACACATCCACAGGAGAGTCCATTTCAACTCAGCCTCCTCGGTTGCCCCCCACATCCAGCAGATCTAACCTGTCTTGTTGCTTGGAGACAATTGGAATGCGAGGTGGGCTACCCAGCCATCCGTCCTTAGAACCCTGCTCGGAATCGTTGGCCTGGAGCCAACCAACAGGTCTCAATTGTCCTGCAGAAGAATCTTTGAGTTTGGAGCTTCTCACAACTCCCATCGTGGGAAAACTTCCATGTCCTCGTGATCCAACCCCCTTCAAGAAAGGGCCATCAGGGCAGAAAGTCCAACCTGAGCGATCGTCTGATCCTTGCCCTGACTTCAGATGCACGAGATCTCTATTGAGGTCTGTAGATTGTGCCTGCCATATCCTCACCCAGAAACCTAGGCCTAGCTTGGGTTCTCAGACTCCGTCCTCAGACTACTGGCCCACAAGCCCTCCAGTTTGGAAATCCAGAACTACAATGCCGCACTCTGCCTGCCCTACAGAAGTAATACATTGCCCTCAGGGCTACCCCGAAACCCCAAATGAGGATCAACCTGCACGACATTCGGCTGTACCCCAAACATAGAGGCTGACCTGGGCACTATTTCCCCTTCTGACCCAGCCTGAGCCTGGACCTCCTGGTCCCACCCAGACAGCTGGCCGCACACTGAGCACATCGGACCCGCCATGGCCTTAGGTCGTCATCTCTTCCCAACTGCGGTTTTCAGGCTCCAGAACCTAGACCTTATCTCAAACCACTGCCCAGGGTTGAAAATGATGCAGAAAACAGAACTCTTTCCCCATGGCAAGACACCTTGTGCTTGGCATGTTGTCCAACGTTCAGTGTAGTTGAAACAAGCATGGCCCATGAGGCCCAGCCCATGCTTGCGGGCCACATTGGTCACAAACACACATTGTGACCCTCAGCCTGAGCCCAGTCCTCAGGTAAGGCCTCTCAGGGCCTATATGAAGAGACAGCATATTGGGCTTGCCATGCCCCTAGGCCCCAATTTTTAACCATAGTTCGGGGTGTCCCTTCAATCTTCCCCAGGGCTCTGCTTTGGAATTCCTCTTTTGGTGGGACACCTGAGGTAACAAACCTGAAAGGAGTCCTCCCATCCCACAGATTGACGAAAAACAATTGCGATCGTGCCAAATCCACAGAGAGGAAGATTCGTACATGGCCCATGAGACCTCCCCAACATTCCACGGCCATCGCTGAAACAAAATCCAGAGACAAAAGCCTGAGCAAGCGCCTCAGACTCGCTCATTCTTCATATCCTGAAGAGTTCTTCTCATGGTTTGTAGATCGGGCGTGCCATACTTACGTCCCCAAACTTAAGCTGAGTTTGTGTTTTCAGTCTTCTGTCCTCAAAGTCCTGGGCCACACTCTCTCCAGGCTGGGGCCCCTGGAGCCACACATTAGGACTGCCCCCACCCAATCCATGGGAATTCTGCCCATTCCATTGTCAAAAATCGTACAAATTAGGAGAACCCTCCACAGTCCCTGAGGCCATCCCAATAGTGTAGGTCGCCCGGGACAAAAAAGGGCGGTGATACCAGCTGAGCATCTTCCTCCACTCATCTACCTCCACTCATACCAAGAAGATTGAACCAGACAGGACCCGAGGCCATTATCGGATCCATTGCTTTGGTTTACAGGCATGTCTCCTCAAAAGCTTGGATTCCAATACCAGCAGAGGGGATTTCCTGAGGCACCCATCAGAACAAATCTCGTCTCCACAAGGAAACTTGTGCATGGGAGCTATTCCAAAGCTTAGGAGAATACTTCAGGGTCCCGGTGCCACCTCCCCATTCCAAGCCCCTCTTGGACACAAACACATATTAGGACCCATCCTCTGGAAAGTGCATTTCAACTCAGCCACCCCGGTTGCTCCCGCAGATCCATTTGATCTAAACTGTCTTGTTGCTAGGAGACAATTGGAAGGCGAGGCGGACTTCCCAGGCATCCATCCTCGAACGGTGCTCTGGAGTCATTCCATATGGGATGTCCTGGAGCTGTCCAACAGGTCTCAATTGTCCCGCAGAAGGAATCCTTGAAGGGGGCATCCCACATCTCCCAACGTGGAAAACCTCCATGGCCTCGAGATTCCGCTCCCTTCATGAAGGGGCCGTCATGCACAGAAACTCCAACCTGAGCCAACGTCGGATCCTCGCCCTGACTACAGATGCATGAGATATTGGTTCAGATCTGCAGGGGGTACCTGCCGTGCCCTCACCCTGAATCCGAAGTCCAGCTTGTGTTCTCAGACTTCCGTCCTCACTCTCCTGGCCCTGAAGCCCTCATGTTTGGCAATTCCGGACCGACAATGAAGCACTCTGCCTGCCCTCTAGAAAAAATATATTGCCTAATGAGCTGACCAGGCAGCTTAAATGAAGATAAACCTACACGGCACTCGAATGTACTCAAATTATATAGTCTAACCTGGGCACTAATGCACTGTCTGACACAACCTGAGCCCGGACCTGCTGACCAACACCCAGACAGCTGACCGCACCCTGAGCACATCAGACCCGCCCTGGCCTTAGGTCATCATCTCTTCCCTACCTCAGTTTTCAGGCTTCAGAACCTAGACCTTATCTCCAATCACTGCCCACGGGTGACTGTGATGCAGAAATCAGAACTCTTCCTGATCCATGGCAAGAAACCTTGTGGTTGGCATGTTGTCCAACGTTCAGTGTAGGAGAAAACAGCATTCCCCCTGAGGCCCCGCCCATTCTTGAGAGCGACGAGAGCATAAACACGCATTGTGACCTCAGCGTGAGTCCTGTCCTCTAGTAAATCCTCTCAGTTGCTGGACCATTAGATGTCATAATGGGCTTGACATGTCCCTAGTCCCCAATTTTTAACCAGATTTCTGGTTGTCCAGTCGCCCCACCCCAGCGCTCTACTCTGGAATCCCTCATTTGGTGGGACATCTGAGTTTGAAAAAGAAAATGAAACAAATCGACAACAACAACAAAAAAACGGACTTCTTCCATCCCCAGAATGACCGCAAACTCTTTGGACGGGACCGAACCCCCAGAGAGTAAGACTCGTCCATTTCCCATGAAGTCACCCGGCAATTTCACGACCATGAGTGACACGATATCCAGAGACAAAAACTTGAGCAAGAGCCTCACACTCGCCCTTTTTTCATATCCCGAAGTGTTCTCCTCATGGTCTGTAGATCAGTCCTGCCATACCTATGACCCAAAACATAAGCCGAGTTTGTGTTTTCAGACAACTGTCCAAACAGCTCTGGCCTACACACCCTACAGGCTTAGGGACCTGGAGCCAAACCTGAGGACTGTACTTGCCCTCTCCAAGGGAATTGTATGTGCCCATTCCAATGGCCACAACCCTACTAATAGGATAACCTCCAAAGTCCCTGAGGCCATCCCAATAGTTGTGGCTTCCCAGGACAAACAGGGGGCAATCTGAGCCCATCTGAGCACCTACCTGCACTCAGACCCGTAGACTGATGTCCCCAGAGGTAAAAAGGAACGAACAGGCCCCTAGGCACTAATCGGATCCATTGCTTTGGTTTCCAGGCATCTCTCCTCAGAGGCCTGGATTTCAATACCAGCATATGGCTGTTTCTTGACTCACCCATCAGAACAAATCTCATCTACACATGGGAAACATGCACGTTGGAGCTGTGTCAAAGCCTCTGTTTAGGAGAACCCTTCAGGCCCCCAGGGCCACCGCTTCATTCCAAGGTCTCCATAGACACAAAAACATATTAGGACACATCCACAGGAGAGTCCATTTCAACTCAGCCTCCTCGGTTGCCCCCCACATCCAGCAGATCTAACCTGTCTTGTTGCTTGGAGACAATTGGAATGCGAGGTGGGCTACCCAGCCATCCGTCCTTAGAACCCTGCTCGGAATCGTTGGCCTGGAGCCAACCAACAGGTCTCAATTGTCCTGCAGAAGAATCTTTGCAGTTTGGAGCTTCTCACAACTCCCATCGTGGGAAAACTTCCATGTCCTCGTGATCCAACCCCCTTCAAGAAAGGGCCATCAGGGCAGAAAGTCCAACCTGAGCGATCGTCTGATCCTTGCCCTGACTTCAGATGCTCTAGATCTCTATTGAGGTCTGTAGATTGTGCCTGCCATATCCTCACCCAGAAACCTAGGCCTAGCTTGGGTTCTCAGACTCCGTCCTCAGACTACTGGCCCACAAGCCCTCCAGTTTGGAAATCCAGAACAACAATGCCGCACTCTGCCTGCCCTACAGAAGTAAAACATTGTCCTCAGGGCTACCCCGAAACCGCAAATGAGGATCAACCTGCACGCCATTTGGCTGTACCCCAAACATATAGGCTGACCTGGGCACTATTTCCCCTTCTGACCCAGCCTGAGCCTGGACCTCCTGGTCCCACCCAGACAGCTGGCCGCACACTGAGCACATCGGACCCGCCATGGCCTTAGGTCGTCATCTCTTCCCAACTGCGGTTTTCAGGCTCCAGAACCTAGACCTTATCTACAACCACTGCCCAGGGTTGAAAATGATGCAGAAATCAGAACTCTTTCCCCATGGCAAGAGACCTTGTGCTTGGCATGTTGTCCAACGTTCAGTGTAGTTGAAACAAGCGTGGCCCATGAGGCCCAGCCCATGCTTGCGGGCCACATTGGTCACAAACACACATTGTGACCCTCAGCCTGAGCCCAGTCCTCAGGTAAGGCCTCTCAGGGCCTATATGAAGAGACAGCATATTGGGCTTGCCATGCCCCTAGGCCCCAATTTTTAACCATAGTTCGGGGTGTCCCTTCACTCTTCCCCAGGGCTCTGCTTTGGAATTCCTCTTTTGGTGGGACATCTGAGGTAACAAACCTGAAAGGAGTCCTCCCATCCCACAGATTGACGAAAAACAATTGGGATCGGGCCAAATCCACAGAGAGGAAGATTCGTCCATGGCCCATGAGACCTCCCCAACATTCCACGGCCATCGCTGAAACAAAATCCAGAGACAAAAGCCTGAGCAAGCGACTCAGACTCGCTCATTCTTCATATCCTGAAGAGTTCTTCTCATGGTTTGTAGATCGGGCGTGCCATACCTACGTCCCCAAACTTAAGCTGAGTTTGTGTTTTCAGTCTTCTGTCCTCAAAGTCCTGGGCCACACTCCCTCCAGGCTGGGGCCCCTGGAGCCACACATTAGGACTGCCCCCACCCAATCCATGGGAATTCTGCCCATTCCATTGTCAAAAATCGTACAAATTAGGAGAACCCTCCAAAGTCCCTGAGGCCATCCCAAGAGTTGTGGCTTCCCAGGACAAACAGGGGCAATCTGAGCCCATCTGAGCACCTACCTGCACTCAGACCCGTAGACTGATGTCCCCAGAGGTAAAAAGGAACGAACAGGCCCCTAGGCACTAATCGGATCCATTGCTTTGGTTTCCAGGAAACTCTCCTCAGAGGCCTGGATTTCAATACCAGCATATGGCTGTTTCTTGACTCACCCATCAGAACAAATCTCATCTACACATGGGAAACATGCACGTTGGAGCTGTGTCAAAGCCTCTGTTTAGGAGAACCCTTCAGGGCCCCTGGGCCACCGCTTCATTCCAAGGTCTCCATAGACACAAAAACATATTAGGACACATCCCCAGGAGAGTCCATTTCAACTCAGCCTCCTCGGTTGCCCCCCACATCCAGCAGATCTAACCTGTCTTGTTGCTTGGAGACAATTGGAATGCGAGGTGGGCTACCCAGCCATCCATCCTTAGAACCCTGCTCGGAATCGCTGGCCTGGAGCCAACCAACAGGTCTCAATTGTCCTGCAGAAGAATCTTTGCAGTTTGGAGCTTCTCACAACTCCCATCGTGGGAAAACCCCCATGTCTTCGTGATCCAACCCCCTTCAAGAAAGGGCCATCAGGGCAGAAAGTCCAACCTGAGCGATCGTCTGATCCTTGCCCTGACTTCAGATGCACGAGATCTCTATTGAGGTCTGTAGATTGTGCCTGCCATATCCTCACCCAGAAACCTAGGCCTAGCTTGGGTTCTCAGACTCCGTCCTCAGACTACTGGCCCACAAGCCCTCCAGTTTGGCAATCCAGAACTACAATGCCGCACTCTGCCTGCCCTACAGAAGTAAAACATTGCCCTCAGGGCTACCCCGAATCCCCAAATGAGGATCAACCTGCACGCCAATCGGCTGTACCCCAAACATAGAGGCTGACCTGGGCACTATTTCCCCTTCTGACCCAGCCTGAGCCTGGACCTCCTGGTCCCACCCAGACAGCTGGCCGCACACTGAGCACATCGGACCCGCCATGGCCTTAGGTCGTCATCTCTTCCCAACTGCGGTTTTCAGACTCCAGAACCTAGACCTTATCTCCAACCACTGCCCAGGGTTGAAAATGATGCAGAAATCAGAACTCTTTCCCCATGGCAAGAGACCTTGTGCTTGGCATGTTGTCCAACGTTCAGTGTAGTTGAAACAAGCGTGGCCCATGAGGCCCAGCCCATGCTTGCGGGCCACATTGGTCACAAACACACATTGTGACCCTCAGCCTGAGCCCAGTCCTCAGGTAAGGCCTCTCAGGGCCTATATGAAGAGACAGCATATTGGGCTTGCCATGCCCCTAGGCCCCAATTTTTAACCATAGTTCGGGGTGTCCCTTCACTCTTCCCCAGGGCTCTGCTTTGGAATTCCTCTTTTGGTGGGACACCAGAGGTAACAAACCAGAAAGGAGACCTCCCATCCCACAGATTGACGAAAAACAATTGGGATCGGGCAAAATCCACAGAGAGGAAGATTCATCCATGGCCCATGAGAACTCCCCAAAATTCCACGGCCATCGCTGAAACAAAATCCCGAGACAAAAGCCTGAGCAAGCGACTCAGACTCGCTCATTCTTCATATCCTGAAGAGTTCTTCTCATGGTTTGTAGATCGGGCGTGCCATACCTACGTCCCCAAACTTAAGCTGAGTTTGTGTTTTCAGTCTTCTGTCCTCAAAGTCCTGGGCCACACTCCCTCCAGGCTGGGGCCCCTGGAGCCACACATTAGGACTGCCCCCACCCAATCCATGGGAATTCTGCCCATTCCATTGTCAAAAATCGTACAAATTAGGAGAACCCTCCAAAGTCCCTGAGGCCATCCCAATAGTGTAGGTCGCCCGATACAAAAAAGGGCGGTTGATAACAGCTGAGCATCTTCCTCCACTCATCTACCTCCACTCATACCAAGAAGATTGAACCAGATAGGACCTGAGGCCATTATCGGATCCATTGCTTTGGTTTACAGGCATGTCTCCTCAAAAGCCTGGATTCCAATACCAGCAGAGGGGATTTCCTGAGGCACCCATCAGAACAAATCTCGTCTCCACAAGGAAACTTGTGCATGGGTGCTATGCCAAAGCTTAGGAGAATACTTCAGGGTCCCGGTGCCACCTCCCCATTCCAAGGCCCTCATGGACACAAACACACATTAGGACCCATCCTCTGGAAAGTGCATTTCAACTCAGCCACCCCGGTTGCTCCCGCAGATCCATTAGATCTAAACTGTCTTGTTGCTAGGAGACAATTGGAAGGCGAGGCGGACTTCCCAGGCATCCATCCTCGAACGGTGCTCTGGAGTCATTCCATATGGGATGTCCTGGAGCTGTCCAACAGGTCTCAATTGTCCCGTAGAAGGAATCCTTGAAGGGGGCATCCCACATCTCCCAACGTGGAAAACCTCCATGGCCTCGAGATTCCGCTCCCTTCATGAAGGGGCCGTCATGCACAGAAACTCCAACCTGAGCCAACGTCGGATCCTCGCCCTGACCTCAGATGCATGAGATATTGGTTCAGATCTGCAGGGGGTACCTGCCGTGCCCTCACCCTGAATCCGAAGTCTAGCTTGTGTTCTCAGACTTCCGTCCTCACTCGCCTGGCCCCGAAGCCCCCATGTTTGGCAATTCCGGACCGACAATGAAGCACTCTGCCTGCCCTCTAGAAAAAATATATTGCCTAATGAGCTGCCGAGGCAGCTTAAATGAAGATAAACCTACACGGCACTCGAATGTACCCAAATTATATAGTCTAACCTGGGCACTAATGCACTGTCTGACACAACCTGAGCCCGGACCTGCTGACCAACACCCAGACAGCTGACCGCACCCCGAGCACATCAGACCCGCCCTGGCCTTAGGTCATCATCTCTTCCCTATCTCAGTTTTCAGGCTTCAGAACCTAGACCTTATCTCCAATCACTGCCCACGGGTGACTGTGATGCAGAAATCAGAACTCTTCCTGACCCATGGCAAGAAACCTTGTGGTTGGCATGTTGTCCAACGTTCAGTGTAGGAGAAAACAGCATACACCCTGAGGCCCCGCCCATTCTTGAGTGCGACGAGAGCATAAACACGCATTGTGACCTCAGCGTGAGTCCTGTCCTCTAGTAAGTCCTCTCAGTGGCTGGACCATTAGATGTCATAATGGGCTTGACATGTCCCTAGTCCCAAATTTTTAACTAGATTTCTGGTTGTCCAGTCGCCCAACCCCAGGCCTCTACTCTGGAATCCCTCATTTGGTGGGACACCTGAGGTTGAAAAACAAAATGAAACAAATCGACAACAACAACAAAAAAACGGACTTCTTCCATCCCCAGAATGACCGCAAACTCTTTGGACGGGACCGAACCCCCAGAGAGTAAGACTCGTCCATTTCCCATGAAGTCACCCGGCAATTTCACGACCATGAGTGACACGATATCCAGAGACAAAAACTTGAGCAAGAGCCTCACACTCGCCCTTTTTTCATATCCCGAAGTGTTCTCCTCATGGTCTGTAGATCAGTCCTGCCATACCTATGACCCAAAACATAAGCCGAGTTTGTGTTTTCAGACAACTGTCCAAACAGCTCTGGCCTACACACCCTACAGGCTCAGGGCCCTGGAGCCAAACCTGAGGACTGTACTTGCCCTCTCCAAGGGAATTGTATGTGCCCATTCCAATGGCCACAACCCTACTAATAGGATAACCTCCAAAGTCCCTGAGGCCATCCCAAGAGTTGTGGCTTCCCAGGACAAACATGGGCAATCTGAGCCCATCTGAGCACCTACCTGCACTCAGACCCCTAGACTGATGTCCCCAGAGGTAAAAAGGAACGAACAGGCCCCTAGGCACTAATCGGATCCATTGCTTTGCTTTCCAGGAAACTCTCCTTAGAATCCTGGATTTCAATACCAGCATATGGCTGTTTCTTGACTCACCCATCAGAACAAATCTCATCTACACATGGGAAACATGCACGTTGGAGCTGTGTCAAAGCCTCTGTTTAGGAGAACCCTTCAGGGCCCCAGGGCCACCGCTTCATTCCAAGGTCTCCATAGACACAAAAACATATTAGGACACATCCACAGGAGAGTCCATTTCAACTCAGCCTCCTCGGTTGCCCCCCACATCCAGCAGATCTAACCTGTCTTGTTGCTTGGAGACCATTGGAATGCGAGGTGGGCTACCCAGCCATCCGTCCTTAGAACCCTGCTCGGAATCGTTGGCCTGGAGCCAACCAACAGGTCTCAATTGTCCTGCAGAAGAATCTTTGCAGTTTGGAGCTTCTCACAACTCCCATCGTGGGAAAACTTCCATGTCCTCGTGATCCAACCCCCTTCAAGAAAGGGCCATCAGGGCAGAAAGTCCAACCTGAGCGATCGTCTGATCCTTGCCCTGACTTCAGATGCACGAGATCTCTATTGAGGTCTGTAGATTGTGCCTGCCATATCCTCACCCAGAAACCTAGGCCTAGCTTGGGTTCTCAGACTCCGTCCTCAGACTACTGGCCCACAAGCCCTCCAGTTTGGAAATCCAGAACTACAATGCCGCACTCTGCCTGCCCTACAGAAGTAATATATTGCCCTCAGGGCTACCCCGAAACCCCAAATGAGGATCAACCTGCACGACATTCGGCTGTACCCCAAACATAGAGGCTGACCTGGGCACTATTTCCCCTTCTGACCCAGCCTGAGCCTGGACCTCCTGGTCCCACCCAGACAGCTGGCCGCACACTGAGCACATCGGACCCGCCATGGCCTTAGGTCGTCATCTCTTCCCAACTGCGGTTTTCAGGCTCCAGAACCTAGACCTTATCTCCAACCACTGCCCAGGGTTGAAAATGATGCAGAAATCAGAACTCTTTCCCCATGGCAAGAAACCATGTGCTTGGCATGTTGTCCAACGTTCAGTGTAGTTGAAACAAGCATGTTCCATGAGGCCCAGCCCATGCTTGCGGGCCACATTGGTCACAAACACACATTGTGACCCTCAGCCTGAGCCCAGTCCTCAGGTAAGGCCTCTCAGGGCCTATATGAAGAGACAGCATATTGGGCTTGCCATGCCCCTAGGCCCCAATTTTTAACCATAGTTCGGGGTGTCCCTTCACTCTTCCCCAGGGCTCTGCTTTGGAATTCCTCTTTTGGTGGGACACCTGAGGTAACAAACCTGAAAGGAGTCCTCCCATCCCACAGATTGACGAAAAACAATTGGGATCGGGCCAAATCCACAGAGAGAAAGATTCGTCCATGGCCCATGAGACCTCCCCAACATTCCACGGCCATCGCTGAAACAAAATCCAGAGACAAAAGCCTGAGCAAGCGCCTCAGACTCGCTCATTCTTCATATCCTGAAGAGTTCTTCTCATGGTTTGTAGATCGGGCGTGCCATACCTACGTCCCCAAACTTAAGCTGAGTTTGTGTTTTCAGTCTTCTGTCCTCAAAGTCCTGGGCCACACTCCCTCCAGGATGGGGCCCCTGGAGCCACACATTAGGACTGCCCCCACCCAATCCATGGGAATTCTGCCCATTCCATTGTGAAAAATCGTACAAATTAGGAGAACCCTCCAAAGTCCCTGAGGCCATCCCAATAGTGTAGGTCGCCCGGGACAAAAAAGGGCGGTTGATACCAGCTGAGCATCTTCCTCCACTCATCTACCTTCACACATACCAAGAAGATTGAACCAGACAGGACCCGAGGCCATTATCGGATCCATTGCTTTGGTTTACAGGCATGTCTCCTCAAAAGCCTGGATTCCAATACCAGCAGAGGGGATTTCCTCAGGCACCCATCAGAACAAATCTCGTCTCCACAAGGAAACTTGTGCATGGGAGCTATGCCAAAGCTTAGGAGAATACTTCAGGGTCCCGGTGCCACCTCCCCATTCCAAGGCCCTCATGGACACAAACACATATTAGGACCCATCCTCTGGAAAGTGCATTTCAACTCAGCCACCCCGGTTGCTCCCGCAGATCCATTAGATCTAAACTGTCTTGTTGCTAGGAGACAATTGGAAGGCGAGGCGGACTTCCCAGGCATCCATCCTCGAACGGTGCTCTGGAGTCATTCCATATGGGATGTCCTGGAGCTGTCCAACAGGTCTCAATTGTCCCGCAGAAGGAATCCTTGAAGGGGGCATCCCACATCTCCCAACGTGGAAAACCTCCATGGCCTCGAGATTCCGCTCCCTTCATGAAGGGGCCGTCATGCACAGAAACTCCAACCTGAGCCAACGTCGGATCCTCGCCCTGACTTCAGATGCATGAGATATTGGTTCAGATCTGCAGGGGGTACCTGCCGTGCCCTCACCCTGAATCCGAAGTCTAGCTTGTGTTCTCAGACTTCCGTCCTCACTCTCTTGGCCCCGAAGCCCTCATGTTTGGCAATTACGGACCGACAATGAAGCACTCTGCCTGCACTCTAGAAAAAATATATTGCCTAATGAGCTGCCCAGGCAGCTTAAATGAAGATAAACCTACACGGCACTGGAATGTACCCAAATTATATAGTCTAACCTGGGCACTAATGCACTGTCTGACACAACCTGAGCCCGGACCTGCTGACCAACACCCAGACAGCTGACCGCACCCTGAGCACATCAGACCCGCCCTGGCCTTAGGTCATCATCTCTTCCCTACCTCAGTTTTCAGGCTTCAGAACCTAGACCTTATCTCCAATCACTGCCCACGGGTGACTGTGATGCAGAAATCAGAACTCTTCCTGACCCATGGCAAGAAACCTTGTGGTTGGCATGTTGTCCAACGTTCAGTGTAGGAGAAAACAGCATTCACCCTGAGGCCCCGCCCATTCTTGAGTGCGACGAGAGCATAAACACGCATTGTGACCTCAGCGTGAGTCCTGTCCTCTAGTAAGTCCTCTCAGTGGCTGGACCATTAGATGTCATAATGGGTTTGACATGTCCCTATCCCCAATTTTTAACCAGATTTCTGGTTCCAGTCGCCCCACCCCAGGGCTCTACTCTGGAATCCCTCATTTGGTGGGACATCTGAGGTTGAAAAACAAAATGAAACAAATCGACAACAACAACAAAAAAACGGACTTATTCCTTCCCCAGAATGACCGCAAACTCTTTGGACGGGACCGAACCCCCAGAGTGTAAGACTCGTCCATTTCCCATGATGTCACCTGGCAATTTCACGACCATGAGTGACACGATATCCAGAGACAAAAACTTGAGCAAGAGCCTCACACTCGCCCTTTTTTCATATCCCGAAGTGTTCTCCTCATGGTCTGTTGATCAGTCCTGCCATAACTATGACCCAAAACATGAGCCGAGTTTGTGTTTTCAGACAACTGTCCAAACAGCTCTGGCCTACACACCCTACAGGCTCAGGGCCCTGGAGCCAAACCTGAGGACTGTACTTGCCCTCTCCAAGGGAATTGTATGTGCCCATTCCAATGGCCACAACCCTACTAATAGGATAACCTCCAAAGTCCCTGAGGCCATCCCAAGAGTTGTGGCTTCCCAGGACAAACAGGGGCAATCTGAGCCCATCTGAGCACCTACCTGCACTCAGACCCCTAGACTGATGTCCCCAGAGGTAAAAAGGAACAAACAGGCCCCTAGGCACTAATCGGATCCATTGCTTTGCTTTCCAGGAAACTCTCCTTAAAATCCTGGATTTCAATACCAGCATATGGCTGTTTCTTGACTCACCCATCAGAACAAATCTCATCTACACATGGGAAACATGCACGTTGGACCTGTGTCAAAGCCCCTGTTTAGGAGAACCCTTCAGGGCCCCAGGGCCACCGCTTCATTCCAAGGTCTCCATAGACACAAAATCATAATAGGACACATCCACAGGAGAGTCCATTTCAACTCAGCCTCCTCGGTTGCCCCCCACATCCAGCAGATCTAACCTGTCTTGTTGCTTGGAGACAATTGGAATGCGAGGTGGGCTACCCAGCCATCCGTCCTTAGAACCCTGCTCGGAATCGTTGGCCTGGAGCCAACCAACAGGTCTCAATTGTCCTGCAGAAGAATCTTTGAGTTTGGAGCTTCTCACAACTCCCATCGTGGGAAAACTTCCATGTCCTCGTGATCCAACCCCCTTCAAGAAAGGGCCATCAGGGCAGAAAGTCCAACCTGAGCGATCGTCTGATCCTTGCCCTGACTTCAGATGCACGAGATCTCTATTGAGGTCTGTAGATTGTGCCTGCCATATCCTCACCCAGAAACCTAGGCCTAGCTTGGGTTCTCAGACTCCGTCCTCAGACTACTGGCCCACAAGCCCTCCAGTTTGGAAATCCAGAACTACAATGCCGCACTCTGCCTGCCCTACAGAAGTAATACATTGCCCTCAGGGCTACCCCGAAACCCCAAATGAGGATCAACCTGCACGACATTCGGCTGTACCCCAAACATAGAGGCTGACCTGGGCACTATTTCCCCTTCTGACCCAGCCTGAGCCTGGACCTCCTGGTCCCACCCAGACAGCTGGCCGCACACTGAGCACATCGGACCCGCCATGGCCTTAGGTCGTCATCTCTTCCCAACTGCGGTTTTCAGGCTCCAGAACCTAGACCTTATCTCAAACCACTGCCCAGGGTTGAAAATGATGCAGAAAACAGAACTCTTTCCCCATGGCAAGACACCTTGTGCTTGGCATGTTGTCCAACGTTCAGTGTAGTTGAAACAAGCATGGCCCATGAGGCCCAGCCCATGCTTGCGGGCCACATTGGTCACAAACACACATTGTGACCCTCAGCCTGAGCCCAGTCCTCAGGTAAGGCCTCTCAGGGCCTATATGAAGAGACAGCATATTGGGCTTGCCATGCCCCTAGGCCCCAATTTTTAACCATAGTTCGGGGTGTCCCTTCAATCTTCCCCAGGGCTCTGCTTTGGAATTCCTCTTTTGGTGGGACACCTGAGGTAACAAACCTGAAAGGAGTCCTCCCATCCCACAGATTGACGAAAAACAATTGCGATCGTGCCAAATCCACAGAGAGGAAGATTCGTACATGGCCCATGAGACCTCCCCAACATTCCACGGCCATCGCTGAAACAAAATCCAGAGACAAAAGCCTGAGCAAGCGCCTCAGACTCGCTCATTCTTCATATCCTGAAGAGTTCTTCTCATGGTTTGTAGATCGGGCGTGCCATACTTACGTCCCCAAACTTAAGCTGAGTTTGTGTTTTCAGTCTTCTGTCCTCAAAGTCCTGGGCCACACTCTCTCCAGGCTGGGGCCCCTGGAGCCACACATTAGGACTGCCCCCACCCAATCCATGGGAATTCTGCCCATTCCATTGTCAAAAATCGTACAAATTAGGAGAACCCTCCACAGTCCCTGAGGCCATCCCAATAGTGTAGGTCGCCCGGGACAAAAAAGGGCGGTGATACCAGCTGAGCATCTTCCTCCACTCATCTACCTCCACTCATACCAAGAAGATTGAACCAGACAGGACCCGAGGCCATTATCGGATCCATTGCTTTGGTTTACAGGCATGTCTCCTCAAAAGCTTGGATTCCAATACCAGCAGAGGGGATTTCCTGAGGCACCCATCAGAACAAATCTCGTCTCCACAAGGAAACTTGTGCATGGGAGCTATTCCAAAGCTTAGGAGAATACTTCAGGGTCCCGGTGCCACCTCCCCATTCCAAGCCCCTCTTGGACACAAACACATATTAGGACCCATCCTCTGGAAAGTGCATTTCAACTCAGCCACCCCGGTTGCTCCCGCAGATCCATTTGATCTAAACTGTCTTGTTGCTAGGAGACAATTGGAAGGCGAGGCGGACTTCCCAGGCATCCATCCTCGAACGGTGCTCTGGAGTCATTCCATATGGGATGTCCTGGAGCTGTCCAACAGGTCTCAATTGTCCCGCAGAAGGAATCCTTGAAGGGGGCATCCCACATCTCCCAACGTGGAAAACCTCCATGGCCTCGAGATTCCGCTCCCTTCATGAAGGGGCCGTCATGCACAGAAACTCCAACCTGAGCCAACGTCGGATCCTCGCCCTGACTACAGATGCATGAGATATTGGTTCAGATCTGCAGGGGGTACCTGCCGTGCCCTCACCCTGAATCCGAAGTCCAGCTTGTGTTCTCAGACTTCCGTCCTCACTCTCCTGGCCCTGAAGCCCTCATGTTTGGCAATTCCGGACCGACAATGAAGCACTCTGCCTGCCCTCTAGAAAAAATATATTGCCTAATGAGCTGACCAGGCAGCTTAAATGAAGATAAACCTACACGGCACTCGAATGTACTCAAATTATATAGTCTAACCTGGGCACTAATGCACTGTCTGACACAACCTGAGCCCGGACCTGCTGACCAACACCCAGACAGCTGACCGCACCCTGAGCACATCAGACCCGCCCTGGCCTTAGGTCATCATCTCTTCCCTACCTCAGTTTTCAGGCTTCAGAACCTAGACCTTATCTCCAATCACTGCCCACGGGTGACTGTGATGCAGAAATCAGAACTCTTCCTGATCCATGGCAAGAAACCTTGTGGTTGGCATGTTGTCCAACGTTCAGTGTAGGAGAAAACAGCATTCCCCCTGAGGCCCCGCCCATTCTTGAGAGCGACGAGAGCATAAACACGCATTGTGACCTCAGCGTGAGTCCTGTCCTCTAGTAAATCCTCTCAGTTGCTGGACCATTAGATGTCATAATGGGCTTGACATGTCCCTAGTCCCCAATTTTTAACCAGATTTCTGGTTGTCCAGTCGCCCCACCCCAGCGCTCTACTCTGGAATCCCTCATTTGGTGGGACATCTGAGTTTGAAAAAGAAAATGAAACAAATCGACAACAACAACAAAAAAACGGACTTCTTCCATCCCCAGAATGACCGCAAACTCTTTGGACGGGACCGAACCCCCAGAGAGTAAGACTCGTCCATTTCCCATGAAGTCACCCGGCAATTTCACGACCATGAGTGACACGATATCCAGAGACAAAAACTTGAGCAAGAGCCTCACACTCGCCCTTTTTTCATATCCCGAAGTGTTCTCCTCATGGTCTGTAGATCAGTCCTGCCATACCTATGACCCAAAACATAAGCCGAGTTTGTGTTTTCAGACAACTGTCCAAACAGCTCTGGCCTACACACCCTACAGGCTTAGGGACCTGGAGCCAAACCTGAGGACTGTACTTGCCCTCTCCAAGGGAATTGTATGTGCCCATTCCAATGGCCACAACCCTACTAATAGGATAACCTCCAAAGTCCCTGAGGCCATCCCAATAGTTGTGGCTTCCCAGGACAAACAGGGGGCAATCTGAGCCCATCTGAGCACCTACCTGCACTCAGACCCGTAGACTGATGTCCCCAGAGGTAAAAAGGAACGAACAGGCCCCTAGGCACTAATCGGATCCATTGCTTTGGTTTCCAGGCATCTCTCCTCAGAGGCCTGGATTTCAATACCAGCATATGGCTGTTTCTTGACTCACCCATCAGAACAAATCTCATCTACACATGGGAAACATGCACGTTGGAGCTGTGTCAAAGCCTCTGTTTAGGAGAACCCTTCAGGCCCCCAGGGCCACCGCTTCATTCCAAGGTCTCCATAGACACAAAAACATATTAGGACACATCCACAGGAGAGTCCATTTCAACTCAGCCTCCTCGGTTGCCCCCCACATCCAGCAGATCTAACCTGTCTTGTTGCTTGGAGACAATTGGAATGCGAGGTGGGCTACCCAGCCATCCGTCCTTAGAACCCTGCTCGGAATCGTTGGCCTGGAGCCAACCAACAGGTCTCAATTGTCCTGCAGAAGAATCTTTGCAGTTTGGAGCTTCTCACAACTCCCATCGTGGGAAAACTTCCATGTCCTCGTGATCCAACCCCCTTCAAGAAAGGGCCATCAGGGCAGAAAGTCCAACCTGAGCGATCGTCTGATCCTTGCCCTGACTTCAGATGCTCTAGATCTCTATTGAGGTCTGTAGATTGTGCCTGCCATATCCTCACCCAGAAACCTAGGCCTAGCTTGGGTTCTCAGACTCCGTCCTCAGACTACTGGCCCACAAGCCCTCCAGTTTGGAAATCCAGAACAACAATGCCGCACTCTGCCTGCCCTACAGAAGTAAAACATTGTCCTCAGGGCTACCCCGAAACCGCAAATGAGGATCAACCTGCACGCCATTTGGCTGTACCCCAAACATATAGGCTGACCTGGGCACTATTTCCCCTTCTGACCCAGCCTGAGCCTGGACCTCCTGGTCCCACCCAGACAGCTGGCCGCACACTGAGCACATCGGACCCGCCATGGCCTTAGGTCGTCATCTCTTCCCAACTGCGGTTTTCAGGCTCCAGAACCTAGACCTTATCTACAACCACTGCCCAGGGTTGAAAATGATGCAGAAATCAGAACTCTTTCCCCATGGCAAGAGACCTTGTGCTTGGCATGTTGTCCAACGTTCAGTGTAGTTGAAACAAGCGTGGCCCATGAGGCCCAGCCCATGCTTGCGGGCCACATTGGTCACAAACACACATTGTGACCCTCAGCCTGAGCCCAGTCCTCAGGTAAGGCCTCTCAGGGCCTATATGAAGAGACAGCATATTGGGCTTGCCATGCCCCTAGGCCCCAATTTTTAACCATAGTTCGGGGTGTCCCTTCACTCTTCCCCAGGGCTCTGCTTTGGAATTCCTCTTTTGGTGGGACATCTGAGGTAACAAACCTGAAAGGAGTCCTCCCATCCCACAGATTGACGAAAAACAATTGGGATCGGGCCAAATCCACAGAGAGGAAGATTCGTCCATGGCCCATGAGACCTCCCCAACATTCCACGGCCATCGCTGAAACAAAATCCAGAGACAAAAGCCTGAGCAAGCGACTCAGACTCGCTCATTCTTCATATCCTGAAGAGTTCTTCTCATGGTTTGTAGATCGGGCGTGCCATACCTACGTCCCCAAACTTAAGCTGAGTTTGTGTTTTCAGTCTTCTGTCCTCAAAGTCCTGGGCCACACTCCCTCCAGGCTGGGGCCCCTGGAGCCACACATTAGGACTGCCCCCACCCAATCCATGGGAATTCTGCCCATTCCATTGTCAAAAATCGTACAAATTAGGAGAACCCTCCAAAGTCCCTGAGGCCATCCCAAGAGTTGTGGCTTCCCAGGACAAACAGGGGCAATCTGAGCCCATCTGAGCACCTACCTGCACTCAGACCCGTAGACTGATGTCCCCAGAGGTAAAAAGGAACGAACAGGCCCCTAGGCACTAATCGGATCCATTGCTTTGGTTTCCAGGAAACTCTCCTCAGAGGCCTGGATTTCAATACCAGCATATGGCTGTTTCTTGACTCACCCATCAGAACAAATCTCATCTACACATGGGAAACATGCACGTTGGAGCTGTGTCAAAGCCTCTGTTTAGGAGAACCCTTCAGGGCCCCTGGGCCACCGCTTCATTCCAAGGTCTCCATAGACACAAAAACATATTAGGACACATCCCCAGGAGAGTCCATTTCAACTCAGCCTCCTCGGTTGCCCCCCACATCCAGCAGATCTAACCTGTCTTGTTGCTTGGAGACAATTGGAATGCGAGGTGGGCTACCCAGCCATCCATCCTTAGAACCCTGCTCGGAATCGCTGGCCTGGAGCCAACCAACAGGTCTCAATTGTCCTGCAGAAGAATCTTTGCAGTTTGGAGCTTCTCACAACTCCCATCGTGGGAAAACCCCCATGTCTTCGTGATCCAACCCCCTTCAAGAAAGGGCCATCAGGGCAGAAAGTCCAACCTGAGCGATCGTCTGATCCTTGCCCTGACTTCAGATGCACGAGATCTCTATTGAGGTCTGTAGATTGTGCCTGCCATATCCTCACCCAGAAACCTAGGCCTAGCTTGGGTTCTCAGACTCCGTCCTCAGACTACTGGCCCACAAGCCCTCCAGTTTGGCAATCCAGAACTACAATGCCGCACTCTGCCTGCCCTACAGAAGTAAAACATTGCCCTCAGGGCTACCCCGAATCCCCAAATGAGGATCAACCTGCACGCCAATCGGCTGTACCCCAAACATAGAGGCTGACCTGGGCACTATTTCCCCTTCTGACCCAGCCTGAGCCTGGACCTCCTGGTCCCACCCAGACAGCTGGCCGCACACTGAGCACATCGGACCCGCCATGGCCTTAGGTCGTCATCTCTTCCCAACTGCGGTTTTCAGACTCCAGAACCTAGACCTTATCTCCAACCACTGCCCAGGGTTGAAAATGATGCAGAAATCAGAACTCTTTCCCCATGGCAAGAGACCTTGTGCTTGGCATGTTGTCCAACGTTCAGTGTAGTTGAAACAAGCGTGGCCCATGAGGCCCAGCCCATGCTTGCGGGCCACATTGGTCACAAACACACATTGTGACCCTCAGCCTGAGCCCAGTCCTCAGGTAAGGCCTCTCAGGGCCTATATGAAGAGACAGCATATTGGGCTTGCCATGCCCCTAGGCCCCAATTTTTAACCATAGTTCGGGGTGTCCCTTCACTCTTCCCCAGGGCTCTGCTTTGGAATTCCTCTTTTGGTGGGACACCAGAGGTAACAAACCAGAAAGGAGACCTCCCATCCCACAGATTGACGAAAAACAATTGGGATCGGGCAAAATCCACAGAGAGGAAGATTCATCCATGGCCCATGAGAACTCCCCAAAATTCCACGGCCATCGCTGAAACAAAATCCCGAGACAAAAGCCTGAGCAAGCGACTCAGACTCGCTCATTCTTCATATCCTGAAGAGTTCTTCTCATGGTTTGTAGATCGGGCGTGCCATACCTACGTCCCCAAACTTAAGCTGAGTTTGTGTTTTCAGTCTTCTGTCCTCAAAGTCCTGGGCCACACTCCCTCCAGGCTGGGGCCCCTGGAGCCACACATTAGGACTGCCCCCACCCAATCCATGGGAATTCTGCCCATTCCATTGTCAAAAATCGTACAAATTAGGAGAACCCTCCAAAGTCCCTGAGGCCATCCCAATAGTGTAGGTCGCCCGATACAAAAAAGGGCGGTTGATAACAGCTGAGCATCTTCCTCCACTCATCTACCTCCACTCATACCAAGAAGATTGAACCAGATAGGACCTGAGGCCATTATCGGATCCATTGCTTTGGTTTACAGGCATGTCTCCTCAAAAGCCTGGATTCCAATACCAGCAGAGGGGATTTCCTGAGGCACCCATCAGAACAAATCTCGTCTCCACAAGGAAACTTGTGCATGGGTGCTATGCCAAAGCTTAGGAGAATACTTCAGGGTCCCGGTGCCACCTCCCCATTCCAAGGCCCTCATGGACACAAACACACATTAGGACCCATCCTCTGGAAAGTGCATTTCAACTCAGCCACCCCGGTTGCTCCCGCAGATCCATTAGATCTAAACTGTCTTGTTGCTAGGAGACAATTGGAAGGCGAGGCGGACTTCCCAGGCATCCATCCTCGAACGGTGCTCTGGAGTCATTCCATATGGGATGTCCTGGAGCTGTCCAACAGGTCTCAATTGTCCCGTAGAAGGAATCCTTGAAGGGGGCATCCCACATCTCCCAACGTGGAAAACCTCCATGGCCTCGAGATTCCGCTCCCTTCATGAAGGGGCCGTCATGCACAGAAACTCCAACCTGAGCCAACGTCGGATCCTCGCCCTGACCTCAGATGCATGAGATATTGGTTCAGATCTGCAGGGGGTACCTGCCGTGCCCTCACCCTGAATCCGAAGTCTAGCTTGTGTTCTCAGACTTCCGTCCTCACTCTCCTGGCCCCGAAGCCCTCAAGTTTGGCAATTCCGGACCGACAATGAAGAACTCTGTCTGCACTCTAGAAAAAATATATTGCCTAATGAGCTGACCAGGCAGCTTAAATGAAGATAAACCTACACGGCACTCGAATGTACCCAAATTATATAGTCTAACCTGGGCACTAATGCACTGTCTGACACAACCTGAGCCCGGACCTGCTGACCAACACCCAGACAGCTGACCGCACCCTGAGCACATCAGACCCGCCCTGGCCTTAGGTCATCATCTCTTCCCTACCTCAGTTTTCAGGCTTCAGAACCTAGACCTTATCTCCAATCACTGCCCACGGGTGACTGTGATGCAGAAATCAGAACTCTTCCTGATCCATGGCAAGAAACCTTGTGGTTGGCATGTTGTCCAACGTTCAGTGTAGGAGAAAACAGCATTCACACTGAGGCCCCGCCCATTCTTGAGTGCGACGAGAGCATAAACACGCATTGTGACCTCAGCGTGAGTCCTGTCCTCTAGTAAGTCCTCTCAGTGGCTGGACCATTAGATGTCATAATGGGCTTGACATGTCCCTAGTCCCCAATTTTTAACCAGATTTCTGGTTGTCCAGTCGCCCCACCCCAGGGCTCTACTCTGGAATCCCTCATTTGGTGGGACATCTGAGGTTGAAAAACAAAATGAAACAAATCGACAACAACAACAAAAAAACGGACTTCTTCCATCCCCAGAATGACCCCAAACTCTTTGGACGGGACCGAACCCCCAGAGAGTAAGACTCGTCCATTTCCCATGAAGTCACCCGGCAATTTCACGACCATGAGTGACACGATATCCAGAGACAAAAACTTGAGCAAGAGCCTCACACTCGCCCTTTTTCTACTCATGGTCTGTAGATCAGTCCTGCCATACCTATGACCCAAAACATAAGCCAAGTTTGTGTTTTCAGACAACTGTCCAAACAGCTCTGGCCTACACACCCTACAGGCTCAGGGCCCTGGAGCCAAACCTGAGGACTGTACTTGCCCTCTCCAAGGGAATTGTATGTGCCCATTCCAATGGCCACAACCCTACTAATAGGATAACCTCCAAAGTCCCTGAGGCCATCCCAAAAGTTGTGGCTTCCCAGGACAAACAGGGGCAATCTAGCCCATCTGAGCACCTACCTGCACTCAGACCCGTAGACTGATGTCCCCAGAGGTAAAAAGGAACGAACAGGCCCCTAGGCACTAATCTGATCCATTGCTTTGGTTTCCAGGCATCTCTCCTCAGAGGCCTGGATTTCAATACCAGCATATGGCTGTTTCTTGACTCACCCATCAGAACAAATCTCATCTACACATGGGAAACATGCACGTTGGAGCTGTGTCAAAGCCTCTGTTTAGGAGAACCCTTCAGGGCCCCAGGGCCACCGCTTCATTCCAAGGTCTCCATAGACACAAAAACATATTAGGACACATCCACAGGAGAGTCCATTTCAACTCAGCCTCCTCGGTTGCCCCCCACATCCAGCAGATCTAACCTGTCTTGTTGCTTGGAGACAATTGGAATGCGAGGTGGGCTACCCAGCCATCCATCCTTAGAACCCTGCTAGGAATCGTTGGCCTGGAGCCAACCAACAGGTCTCAATTGTCCTCCAGAAGAATCTTTGCAGTTTGGAGCTTCTCACAACTCCCATCGTGGGAAAACCCCCATGTCCTCGTGATCCAACCCCCTTCAAGAAAGGGCCATCAGGGCAGAAAGTCCAACCTGAGCGATCGTCTGATCCTTGCCCTGACTTCAGATGCACGAGATCTCTATTGAGGTCTGTAGATTGTGCCTGCCATATCCTCACCCAGAAACCTAGGCCTAGCTTGGGTTCTCAGACTCCGTCCTCAGACTACTGGCCCACAAGCCCTCCAGTTTGGCAATCCAGAACTACAATGCCGCACTCTGCCTGCCCTACAGAAGTAAAACATTGCCCTCAGGGCTACCCCGAATCCCCAAATGAGGATCAACCTGCACGCCATTCGGCTGTACCCCAAACATATAGGCTGACCTGGGCACTATTTCCCCTTCTGACCCAGCCTGAGCCTGTACCTCCTGGTCCCACCCAGACAGCTGGCCGCACACTGAGCACATCGGACCCGCCATGGCCTTAGGTCGTCATCTCTTCCCAACTGCGGTTTTCAGGCTCCAGAACCTAGACCTTATCTCCAACCACTGCCCAGGGTTGAAAATGATGCAGAAATCAGAACTCTTTCCCCATGGCAAGAAACCTTGTGCTTGGCATGTTATCCAACGTTCAGTGTAGTTGAAACAAGCGTGGTCCATGAGGCCCAGCCCATGCTTGCGGGCCACATTGGTCACAAACACACATTGTGACCCTCAGCCTGAGCCCAGTCCTCAGGTAAGGCCTCTCAGGGCCTATATGAAGAGACAGCATATTGGGCTTGCCATGCCCCTAGGCCCCAATTTTTAACCATAGTTCGGGGTGTCCCTTCACTCTTCCCCAGGGCTCTGCTTTGGAATTCCTCTTTTGGTGGGACACCAGAGGTAACAAACCTGAAAGGAGTCCTCCCATCCCACAGATTGACGAAAAACAATTGGGATCGGGCCAAATCCACAGAGAGGAAGATTCGTCCATGGCCCATGAGACCTCCCCAACATTCCACGGCCATCGCTGAAACAAAATCCCGAGACAAAAGCCTGAGCAAGCGATTCAGACGCGCTCATTCTTCATATCCTGAAGAGTTCTTCTCATGGTTTGTAGATCGGGCGTGCCATACCTACGTCCCCAAACTTAAGCTGAGTTTGTGTTTTCAGTCTTCTGTCCTCAAAGTCCTGGGCCACACTCCCTCCAGGCTGGGGCCCCTGGAGCCACACATTAGGACTGCCCCCACCCAATCCATGGGAATTCTGCCCATTCCATTGTCAAAAATCGTACAAATTAGGAGAACCCTCCAAAGTCCCTGAGGCCATCCCAATAGTGTAGGTCTCCCGGGTAAAAAAAGGGCGGTTGATACCAGCTGAGCATCTTCCTCCACTCATCTACCTCCACTCATACCAAGAAGATTGAACCAGACAGGACCCGACGCCATTATCGGATCCATTGCTTTGGTTTACAGGCATGTCTCCTCAAAAGCCTGGATTTCAATACCAGCAGAGAGAATTTCCTGAGGCACCCATCAGAACAAATCTCGTCTCCACAAGGAAAGTTGTGCATGGGAGCTATGCCAAAGCTTAGGAGAATACTTCAGGGTCCCGGTGCCACCACCCCATTCCAAGGCCCTCATGGACACAAACACACATTAGGACCCATCCTCTGGAAAGTGCATTTCAACTCAGCCACCCCGGTTGCTCCCGCAGATCCATTAGATTTAAACTGTCTTGTTGCTAGGAGATAATTGGAAGGCGAGGCGGACTTCCCAGGCATCCATCCTCGAACGGTGCTCTGGAGTCATTCCATATGGGATGTCCTGGAGCTGTCCAACAGGTCTCAGTTGTCCCGCAGAAGGAATCCTTGAAGGGGGCATCCCACATCTCCCAACGTGGAAAACCTCCATGGCCTCGAGATTCCGCTCCCTTCATGAAGGGGCCTTCATGCACAGAAACTCCAACCTTAGTCAACGTCGGATCCTCGTGCTGACTTCAGATGCTTGAGATATTGGTTCATATCTGCAGGGGGTACCTGCAGTGCCCTCGGCCAGAAACCCAAGTCGAGCTTGTGTTCTCAGGCTTCTATCCTCACACTCCTGGCCCAGAAGCCCTCACGTTTGGCCATTCCACCCACAATGCAGCACTCTGCCTGCCCTCTAGAAAAAATATCTTCCCTAATGAGCTGCCTGGACACCTCAAATGAGGATAAACCTACAAGGCACTCGAATGTACCCATATTATATAGTCTAACCTGGGCACTAATGCACTGTCTGACACAACCTGAGCCAGAACATCCTGACCAACACCCAGGCAGCTGACCACACAGTGATCCTATCAGACCCGCCATGGCCTTAGGTGGTCATCTCTTCCCAACAGCGGTTTTTCGGGCTTCAGAACCTAGGCCTTATCTCCAACCACAGTCCATGGTTGAAAATGATGCAGAAATCAGAACACTTTTCCCATGGTTAGAGACCTTGTGATTGGCAAGTTGTCCAAATTCCAGTGTAGTTGAAACCAGTGTGGCCCATGAGGCCCCGCCCTTGCTCGCAAAACCACATTGGTCACAAACACACATTGTGACCCTCAGCCTGAGCCCAGTCCTCAAGTACGGCCTCTCAGTGGCTGGATGAAGAGACAGCATATTGGGCGTGCCATGCCCCTAGGCCCCAATTTTTAAACATACTTTGGGTTGTCCCTTCACTCTTCCCCAGCGCTCTGTTTTGGAATTCCTCTTATGTTCGGACACCTGAGGTAATAAACCTGAAAGGAGACCTCCCATTCCACAGATTGACGAAAAACAATTGGGACTGGGCCAAATCCACAGAGAGGAAGATTCGTCCATGGGCCATGAGGCCTCCCCAAATTCCACGGCCATCATTGATACAAAATCCAAAGACAAAAGCCTGAGCAAGTACCTCAGACTCGCTCTTTCTTCATATCCTGAAGAGTTCTTCTCATGGTTTGTAGATTACGCCTGCCATACCTACGTCCCCAAACCTAAGCTGAGTTTCTCTTTTCAATCTTCTGTCCTCAAAGTCCTGGGCCACACACCCTCCAGGCTGGGGCGCCAGGAGCCACACATTAGGACTGTGCCTACCCAATCCATGGGAATTCTGCCCCTTCCATTGTCCCAAATCGTACAAATTAGGAGAACCCTCCAAAGTCCCCGAGGCCCTCCCAATAGTGTATGTCTCCGGGGACAAACAGGGCGGTCTGACACCAGGTGATCATCTACCTCCACTCATTCCATAGATGGAGAACCCCAGAGAAGAAGATTTAACCAGACAGGACCCTAGGCCATAATCGGGTCCATTGCTTTGGTTTACAGGCATGTGTCCTCAAAAGCCTGGATTCCAATACCAGCATAAGGGGTTTCCTGAGGCACCCATTAGAAAAAATCTCGTCTCCACAAGGAAACTTTTGCATGGGAGCTATGTCAAAAGCTTAGGAGAATACTTCAGGGTCCCGGTGCCACCGCCCTAATCCAAGGCCCTCATGGACACAACACACATTAGGCCCCATCCTCAGGAAAATCCATTTCAACTCAGCCACCTCGGTTGCTCCCACAGAGCCACCGATCTCAACCCTATTGTTGCTAGGAGACAATTGTAATGCGAGGCGGGCTTCCCTGGCATCCATCCTCCAACGGTGCTCTGGAGTCATTCCATATGGGATGTCCTGGAGCTGCCCAACAGGTCTCAATTGTCCCACAGAAGGAATCCTTGAAGAGGGCATCCATAAACTCCCAACGTGGGAAAACCTCCATGGCCTTGAGATTCCTCTCCTTTCATGAAGGGGCAGGCATGCACAGAAACTCCAACCTGAGCCAACGTCTGATCCTCGCCTTGGCTTCAGATGCTTGAGATATTGGATCCGATCTGCAGGGGGTACATGCCGTGCCCTCGGCCTGAAGCCCAATCTACCTTGTGTTCTCAGACTTCTGTCCTCACACTCCTGGCCCAGAAGCTCTCAAGTTTGGCAATTCCGGACCCACAATGCAGCACTCTGCCTGCCCTCTAGAAAAAACATCTTGCCTAATGAGCTGCCCAGGAACCTAAAAGGGGGATAAACCTACACGGCACTCGACTGTACCCAAATTATATAGTCTAACCTGGTCACTAATGCACTGTCTGACACACCCTGAGCTAGAACCTCCTGACCAAAACCCAGGCAGATGAATGCACACTGAGCGTATGAGACCCACCATGGCCTTAGGTCGTCATCTCTTCCCAACTGCGATTTTTCAGGCTTCAGAACCTAGACCTTATCTCCAACCACCGCCCAGGGTTGAAAATGATGCAGAAATCAGAACACCTTCCCCATGGCAAGAGACCTTGTGATTGGCATGTTGTCCAAATCCAGTGTAGTTGAAACCAGTGTGGCCCATGAGGCCCCGCCCATGCTCGCAGGCCATATTGGTCACAAACTCACATTGTGACCCTCAGCATGAGCCCAGTCCTCATGTCAGGCCTCTCAGTGGCTGGATGAAGAGACAGCATATTGGGCCTGCCATGCCCCTAGTCCCCAATTTTTAACCATAGTTTGGGTTGTCCCTTCACTCTTTCCCAAGGCTCTGCTTTGGAATTCCTCTTTTGTTCGGACACCTGAGTTAATAAACAGGAAAGGAGACCTCCCATCCCACAGATTGACGAAAAACAATTGGGACCGGGCCAAATCCACAGAGAGGAAGATTCGTCCATGGCCCATGAGGCCTCCCCAATCCACGGCCATTGTTGATATAAAATGCAGAGGCAAAACCTGATCAAGTGCCTCAGACTCGCTCTTTCTTCATATCCTGAAGAGTTCTTCTCATGGTTTGTAGATTGGGCCTGCATACCTACGTCCCCAAACCTGAGCTGAGTTTGTGTTTTTGGAATACTGTCCTCAATGTCCTTTGCCACACATCCTCCAGGCTGGGTCCCCTGGAGCCACCCATTAGGACTGTGCCTACTCAATCCATGGGAATTCTTCTCATCCATTGTCCAAAATCGTACAAATTAGGAGAACTCTCCAAAGTCCCCGAGGCCATCCCAATAGTGTAGGTTTCCGGGGACAAACAAGGGCGGTCTGACACCAGGTGAGCATCTACCTCCACTCATACCATACATGGATTTCCCCAGAGAAGAAGATTGAACCAGAGAGTACGCTAGGCCATAATCAGATCCATTGCTTTGGTTTACAGGCATATCTCCTCAAAAGCCTGGATTCCAATACAAGCATAAGTGGTTTGCTGAGGCACCCATCAGAACAAATCTCGTCTCCACAAGGAAACTTGTGCATGGGATCTATGTCAAAAGCTTAGGAGAATACTACAGGGTCCCGGTGCCACCGCCCCATTCCAAGGCCCTCATGGACACAAACACACATTAGGCCCCATTCTCAGGAAAGTCTATTTCAACTAAGCCACCCAGGTTGCTCCCGCAGAGTCATCCGATCTCAAATGTATTGTTGCTAGGAGACAATTGGAATGCGAGGCGGGCTTCCCTGGCATCCATCTTCCAACGGTGCTCTGGAGTTAATCCATATGGGATGTCCTGGAGCTGCCCAACATGTCTCAAATGTCCCCACAAGGAATCCTTGAAGGGGGCATCCCATAACTCCCAACATGGGAAAAACTCCATGGCCTTGAGATTCCGCTCCGTTCATGAAGGGGCAGTCATGCACAGAAACTCCAACCTGAGCCAACGTCTGATCCTCGCCGTGACTTCAGATGTATGAGATATTGGTTCAGATCTGCAGGGGGTAC
>NW_028134768.1:0-91000 GCF_964662115.1 Mustela nivalis | reverse complement strand
AGCAACCGGGGTGGCTGAGTTGAAATGCACTTTCCAGAGGTTGGGTCCTAACGTGCGTTTGTGTCCATGAGGGCCTTGGAATGGGGAGGTGGCACCGGGACCCTGAAGTATTCTCCTAAGCTTTGGCATAGCTCCCATGCACAAGTTTCCTTGTGGAGACGAGATTTGTTCTGATGGGTGCCTCAGGAAATCCCCTCTGCAGGTATTGGAATCCAGGCTTTTGAGGAGACATGCCTGTAAACCAAAGCAATGGATCCGATAATGGCCTCGGGTCCTGTCTGGTTCAATCTTCTTGGTATGAGTGGAGGTAGATGAGTGGAGGTAGATGCTCAGCCGGTATCAACCGCCCTTTTTTGTCCCGTGCGACCTACACTATTGGGATGGCCTCAGGGACTTTGGAGCGTTCTCCTAATTTGTATGATTTTGACAATGGAATGGGCAGAATTCCCATGGATTGGGTGGGGGCAGTCCTAATGTTTGGCTCCAGGGGCCCCAGCCTGGAGGGAGTGTGGCCCAGGACTTTGAGGACAGAAGACTGAAAACACAAACTCAGCTTAAGATTGGGGACGTAGGTATGGCACGCTCGATCTACAAACCATGAGAAGAACTCTTCAGGATATGAAGAATGAGCGAGTCTGAGGAGCTTGCTCAGGCTTTTGTCTCTGGATTTTGTTTCAGAGATGGCCGTGGAATGTTGGGGAGGTCTCATGGGCCATGGACGAATCTTCCTCTCTGTGGATTTGGCCCGATCCCAATTGTTTTTCGTCAATCTGTGGGATGGGAAGACTCCTTTCAGGTTTGTTACCTCAGGTGTCCCACCAAAAGAGGAATTCCAAAGCAGAGCCCTGGGGAAGATTGAAGGGACAAAACGAACTATGGTTAAAAATTGGGGCCTAGGGGCATGGCAAGCCCAATATGCTGTCTCTTCATATAGGCCCTGAGAGACCTTACCTGAGGACTGGGCTCAGGCTGAGGGTCACAATGTGTGTTTGTGACCAATGTGGCCCGCAAGCATGGGCTGGGCCTCATGGGCCACGCTTGTTTCAACTACACTGAACGTTGGACAACATGCCAACCACAAGGTTTCTTGCCATGGGGAAAGAGTTCTGATTTCTGCATCATTTTCAACCCTGGGCAGTGGTTGGAGATAAGGTCTAGGTTCTGGAGCCTGAAAACCGCAGTTGGGAAGAGATGACGACCTAAGGCCATGGCGGGTCCGATGTGCTCAGTGTGCGGCCAGCTGTCTGGGTGGGACCAGGAGGTCCAGGCTCAGGCTGGGTCAGAAGGGGAAATAGTGCCCAGGTCAGCCTCTATGTTTGGGGTACAGCCGAATGGCGTGCAGGTTGATCCTCATTTGGGGTTTCGGGGTAGCTCTGAGGGCAATGTTTTACCTCTGTAGGGCAGGCAGAGTGCGGCATTGTAGTTCTGGATTGCCCAGTGGAGGGCTTGTGGGCGTGTAGTCTGAGGACGGAGTCTGAGAACCCAAGCTAGGCCTAGGTTTCTGGGTGAGGATATGGCAGGCACAATCTACAGACCTCAATCGAGATCTCCTGCATCTGAGGTCAGGGCAAGGATCAGACGATCGCTCAGGTTGGACTTTCTGCCCTGATGGCCCTTTCTTGAAGGGTGTTGGAACACGAGGACATGGGGGTTTTCCCACGATGGGAGTTGTGAGAAGCTCCAAACTGCAAAGATTCTTCTGCAGGATAATTGAGACCTGTTGGTTGGCTCCAGGCCAACGATTCCGAGCAGGGTTCTAAGGATGGATGGCTGGGTAGCCCACCTCGCATTCCAATGGTCTCCAAGCAACAAGACAGGTTAGATCTGCTGGATGTGGGGGGCAATCGAGGAGGCTGAGTTGAAATGGACTCTCCTGTGGATGTGTCCTAATATGTTTTTGTGTCTATGGAGACCTTGGAATGAAGCGGTGGCCCTGGGGCCCTGAAGGGTTCTCCTAAACAGAGGCTTTGACACAGCTCCAAAGTGCATGTTTCCCATGTGTAGATGAGATTTGTTCCGATGGGTGAGTCAAGAAACAGCCATATGCTGGTATTGAAATCCAGGCCTCTGAGGAGAGATGCCTGGAAACCAAAGCAATGGATCCGATTAGTGCCTAGGGGCCTGTTCGTTCCTTTTTACCTCTGGGGACATCAGTCTACGGGTCTGAGTACAGGTAGGTGCTCAGATGGGCTCAGATTGCCCCTGTTTGTCCTGGGAAGCCACAACTATTGGGATGGCCTCAGGGACTTTGGAGGTTATCCTACTAGTAGGGTTGTGGCCATTGGAATGGGCACATACAATTCCCTTGGAGACGGCAAGTACAGTCCTCAGGTTTGGCTCCAGGGCCCTGAGCCTGTAGGGTGTGTAGGCCAGAGCTGTTTGGACAGTTGTCTGAAAACACAAACTCGGCTTATGTTTTGGGTCATAGGTATGGCAGGACTGATCTACAGACCATGAGGAGAACACTTCGGGATATGAAAGAAGGGCGAGTGTGAGGCTCTTGCTCAAGTTTTTGTCTCTGGATATCGTGTCACTCATGGTCGTGAAATTGCCGGGTGACTTCATGGGAAAGGGAGGAGTCTTACACTCTGGGGGTTCGGTCCCGTCCAAAGAGTTTGGGGTCATTCTGGGGATGGAAGGAGTCCGTTTTTTTGTTGTTGTTGTCGATTTGTTTCATTTTGTTTTTCAACCTCAGATGTCCCACCAAATGAGGGATTCCAGAGAAGAGCCCTGGGGTGGGGCGACTGGACAACCAGAAATCTGGTTAAAAATTGGGGACTAGGGACATGTCAAGCCCATTATGACATCTAATGGTCCAGCCACTGAGAGGACTTACTAGAGGACAGGACTCACGCTGAGGTCACAATGCGTGTTTATGCTCTCGTCGCACTCAAGAATGGGCGGGGCCTCAGGGTGAATGCTGGTTTCTCCTACACTGAACGTTGGACAATATGCCAACCACAAGGTTTCTTGCCATGGGTCAGGAAGAGTTCTGATTTCTGCATCACAGTCACCCGTGGGCAGTGATTGGAGATAAGGTCTAGGTTCTGAAGCCTGAAAACTGAGGTAGGGAAGAGATGATGACCTAAGGCCATGGCGGGTCTGATGTGCTCAGCGTGCGGTCAGCTGTCTGGGTGTTGGTCAGCAGGTCCGGGCTCAGGTTGTGTCAGACAGTGCATTAGTGCCCAGGTTAGACTATATAATTTGGGTACATTCGAGTGCCGTGTAGGTTTATCTTCATTTAAGCTGTCTGGGCATCACATTAGGCAATATATTGTTTCTAGAGGGCAGGCAGAGTGCTTCATTGTAGGTCCGGAATTGCCAAACTTGAGGGCTTCGGGGCCAGGAGAGTGAGGACGGAAGTCTGAGAACACAAGCTAGACTTCGGATTCAGGGTGAGGGCACGGCAGGTACTCCCTGCAGATCTGAACCAATATCTCATGCATCTGAAGTCAGGGCGAGGATCCCACGTTGGCTCAGGTTGGAGTTTCTGTGACTGACGGCCCCTTCATGAAGGGAGCGGAATCTCGAGGCCATGGAGGTTTTCCACGTTGGGAGATGTGGGATGCCCCCTTCAAGGATTCCTTCTGAGGGACAATTGAGACCTGTTGGACAGCTCCAGGACATCCCATATGGAATGACTGCAGAGCACTGTTCGAGTATGGATGCCTGGGAAGTCCGCCTTGCCTTCCAATTGTCTCCTAGCAACAAGACAGTTTAGATCTAATGGATCTGCGGGAGCAACCGGGGTGGCTCAGTTGAAATGCACTTTCCAGAGGTTGGGTCCTAACGTGTGTTTGTGTCCATGAGGGCCTTGGAATGGGGAGGTGGCACCGGGACCCTGAAGTATTCTCCTAAGCTTTGGCATAGCTCCCATGCACAAGTTTCCTTGTGGAGATGAGATTTGTTCTGATGGGTGCCTCAGGAAATCCCCTCTGCAGGTATTGGAATCCAGGCTTTTGAGGAGACATGCCTGTAAACCAAAGCAATGGATCCGATAATGGCCTCGGATCCTGTCTGGTTCAATCTTCTTGGTATGAGTGGAGGTAGATGAGTGGAGGTAGATGCTCAGCCGGTATCAACCGCCCTTTTTTGTCCCGGGCGACCTACACTATTGGGATGGCTCAGGGACTTTGGAGGGTTCTCCTAATTTGTACGATTTTTGAAAATTGAATGGGCAGAATTCCCATGGATTGGGTGGGGGCAGTCCTAATGTGTGGCTCCAGGGGCCCCAGCCTGGAGGGAGTGTGGCCCAGGACTTTGAGGACAGAAGACTGAAAACACAAACTCAGCTTAAATTGGGGACGTAGGTATGGCACGCTCGATCTACAAACCATGAGAAGAACTCTTCAGGATATAAAGAATGAGTGAGTCTGAGGCGCTTGCTCAGGCTTTTGTCTCTGGATTTTGTTTCAGCGATGGCCGTGGAATGTTGGGGAGGTCTCATGGGCCATGAACGAATCTTCCTCTCTGTGGATTTCGCCCGATCCCAATTGTTTTTCGTCAATCTGTGGGATGGGAGGACTCCTTTCAGGTTTGTTACCTCAGGTGTCCCACCAAAAGAGGAATTCGAAAGCAGAGACCTGGGGAAGAGTGAAGGGAGAACCCGAACTATGGTTAAAAATTGGGGCCTAGGGGCATGGCAAGCCCAATATGCTGTCTCTTCATATAGGCCCTGAGAGGCCTTACCTGAGGACTGGGCTCAGGCTGAGGGTCACAATGTGTGTTTGTGACCAATGTGGCCCGCAAGCATGGGCTGGGCCTCATGGGCCACGCTTGTTTCAACTACACTGAACGTTGGACCACATGCCAAGCACAAGGTTTCTTGCCATGGGGAAAGAGTGCTGATTTCTGCATCATTTTCAACCTTGTGCAGTGGTTGGAGATAAGGTCTAGATTCTGGAGCCTGCAAACCGCAGTTGGGAAGAGATGACGACCTAAGGCCATGGCGGGTCCGATGTGCTCAGTGTGCGGCCAGCTGTCTGGGTGGGACCAGGAGGTCCAGGCTCAGGCTGGGTCAGAAGGGGAAATAGTGCCCAGGTCAGCCTATATGTTTGGGGTACAGCCGAATGGCGTGCAGGTTGATCCTCATTTGGGGTTTCGGTGTAGCCCTGAGGGCAATGTTTTACTTCTGTAGGGCAGGCAGAGTGCGGCATTGTAGTTCTGGATTGCCAAACTGGAGGGCTTGGGCGCCAGTAGTCTGAGGACGGAGTCTGAGAACCCAAGCTAGGCCTAGGTTTCTGGGTGAGGATATGGAAGTCACAACTACAGACCTCAATAGACATCTCGTGCATCTGAAGTCAGGGCAAGGATCAGACGATCGCTCAGGTTGGACTTTCTGCCCTGATGGCCCTTTCTTGAAGGGGGTTGGATCACGAGGACATGGGGGTTTTCCCACGATGGGAGTTGTGAGAAGTTCCAAACTGCAAAGATTCTTCTGCAGGACAATTGAGACCTGTTGGTTGGCTCCAGGCCAACGATTCCGAGCAGGGTTCTAAGGATGGATGGCTGGGTAGCCCACCTCGCATTCCAATTGTCTCCAAGCAACAAGACAGGTTAGATCTGCTGGATGTGGGGGGCAACCGAGGAGGCTGAGTTGAAATGGACTCTCCTGTGAATGTGTCCTAATATGTTTTTGTGTCTATGGAGACCTTGGAATGAAGCGGTGGCCCTGGGGCCCTGAAGGGTTCTCCTAAACAGAGGCTTTGACACAGCCTCAACGTGCATGTTTCCCATGTGTAGATGAGATTTGTTCTGAAACAGCCATATGCTGGTATTGAAATCCAGGCCTCTGAGGAGAGATGCCTGGAAACCAAAGCAATGGATCCGATTAGTGCCTAGGGGCCTGTTCGTTCCTTTTTACCTCTGGGGACATCAGTCTACGGGTCTGAGTGCAGGTAGGTGCTCAGATGGGCTCAGATTGCCCCTGTTTGTCCTGGGAAGCCACAACTATTGGGATGGCCTCAGGGACTTTGGAGGTTATCCTACTAGTAGGGTTGTGGCCATTGGAATGGGCACATACAATTCCCTTGGAGAGGGCAAGTACAGTCCTCAGGTTTGGCTCCAGGGCCCTGCGCCTGTAGGGTGTGTAGGCCAGAGCTGTTTGGACAGTTGTCTGAAAACACAAACTCGGCTTATGTTTTGGGTCATAGGTATGGCAGGACTGATCTACAGACCATGAGGAGAACACTTCGGGATATGAAAAAAGGGCGAGTGTGAGGCTCTTGCTCAAGTTTTTGTCTCTGGATATCGTGTCACTCATGGTCGTGAAATTGCCGGGTGACTTCATGGGAAAGGGAGGAGTCTTACACTCTGGGGGTTCGGTCCCGTCCAAAGAGTTTGGGGTCATTCTGGGGATGGAAGGAGTCCGTTTTTTTGTTGTTGTTGTCGATTTGTTTCATTTTGTTTTTCAACCTCAGATGTCCCACCAAATGAGGGATTCCAGAGAAGAGCCCTGGGGTGGGGCGACTGGACAACCAGAAATCTGGTTAAAAATTGGGGACTAGGGACATGTCAAGCCCATTATGACATCTAATGGTCCAGCCACTGAGAGGACTTACTAGAGGACAGGACTCACGCTGAGGTCACAATGCGTGTTTATGCTCTCGTCGCACTCAAGAATGGGCGGGGCCTCAGGGTGAATGCTGGTTTCTCCTACACTGAACGTTGGACAATATGCCAACCACAAGGTTTCTTGCCATGGGTCAGGAAGAGTTCTGATTTCTGCATCACAGTCACCCGTGGGCAGTGATTGGAGATAAGGTCTAGGTTCTGAAGCCTGAAAACTGAGGTAGGGAAGAGATGATGACCTAAGGCCATGGCGGGTCTGATGTGCTCAGCGTGCGGTCAGCTGTCTGGGTGTTGGTCAGCAGGTCCGGGCTCAGGTTGTGTCAGACAGTGCATTAGTGCCCAGGTTAGACTATATAATTTGGGTACATTCGAGTGCCGTGTAGTTTTATCTTCATTTAAGCTGCCTGGTCGCTCATTAGGCAATATATTTTTTTAGAGGGCAGGCAGAGTGCTTCATTGTCGGTCCGGAATTGCCAAACTTGAGGGCTTCGGGGCCAGGAGAGTGCGGACGGAAGTCTGAGAACACAAGCTAGATTTCGGATTCAGGGTGAGGGCACGGCAGGTACCCCCTGCAGATCTGAACCAATATCTCATGCATCTGAAGTCAGAGCGAGGATCCGACGTTGGCTCAGGTTGGAGTTTCTGTGCATGACGGCCCCTTCATGAAGGGAGCGGAATCTCGAGGCCATGGAGGTTTTCCACGTTGGGAGATGTGGGATGCCCCCCTTCAAGGATTCCTTCTGCGGGACAATTGAGACCTGTTGGACAGCTACAGGACATCCCATATGGAATGACTGCAGAGCACTGTTCGAGTATGGATGCCTGGGAAGTCCGCCTCGCCTTCCAATTGTCTCCTAGCAACAAGACAGTTTAGATCTAATGGATCTCCGGGAGCAACCGGGGTGGCTCAGTTGAAATGCACTTTCCAGAGGTTGGGTCCTAACGTGTGTTTGTGTCCATGAGGGCCTTGGAATGGGGAGGTGGCACCGGGACCCTGAAGTATTCTCCTAAGCTTTGGATTAGCTCCCATGCACAAGTTTCCTTGTGGAGACGAGATTTGTTCTGATGGGTGCCTCAGGAAATCCCCTCTGCAGGTATTGGAATCCAGGCTTTTGAGGAGACATGCCTGTAAACCAAAGCAATGGATTCGATAATGGCCTCGGGTCCTGTCTGGTTCAATCTCCTTGGTATGAGTGGAGGAAGAAGAGTAGAGGTAGATGCTCAGCCGGTATCAACCGCTCATTTTTTGTCCCGGGCGACCTACACTATAGGGATGGCCTCGGAAACTTTGGAAGGTTCTCCTAATTTGTATGATTTTTGACAATGGAATGGGCAGAATTCCCATGGATTGGGTGGGGGCAGTCCTAATGTGTGGCTCCAGGGGCCCCAGCCTGGAGGGAGTGTGGCCCAGGACTTTGAGGACAGAAGACTGAAAACACAAACTCAGCTTAATTTTGGGGACGTAGGTATGGCACGCTCGATCTACAAACCATGAGAAGAACTCTTCAGGATATGAAGAATGAGCGAGTCTGAGGCGCTTGCTCAGGCTTTGTCTCTGGATTTTGTATCAGCGATGGCCGTGGAATGTCGGGGAGGCTTCATGGACCATGGGCGAATCTTCCTCTCTGTGGATTTGGCCCGATCACAATTGTTTTTCGTCAATCTGTGGGATGGGATGACTCCTTTCAGATTTGTTACCTCAGGTGTCCCACCAAAAGAGGAATTCCAAAGCAGAGCCCTGGGGAAGAGTGAAGGGACAACCCGAACTATGGTTAAAAATTGCGGTTTAGGGGCATGGCAAGCTCAATATGCTGTCTCTTCATATAGGCCCTGAGAGGCCTTACCTGAGGACTGGGCTCAGGCTGAGGGTCACAATGTGTGTTTGTGACCAATGTGGCCCGCAAGCATGGGCTGGGCCTCATGGGCCATGCTTGTTTCAACTACACTGAACGTTGGACAACATACCAACCACAAGGTTTCTTGCCATGGGGAAAGAGTTCTGATTTCTGCATCATTTTCAAACCTGGGCAGTGGTTGGAGATAAGGTCTAGGTTCTGGAGCCTGAAAACCGCAGTTGGGAAGAGATGACGACCTTAGGCCATGGCGGGTCCGATGTGCACAGTGTGCGGCCAGCTGTCTGGGTGGGACCTGGAGGTCCAGGCTCAGGCTGGGTCAGAAGGGGAAATAGTGCCCAGGTCAGCCTATATGTTTGGGGTACAGCCGAATGGCGTGCAGGTTGATCCTCATTTGCGGTTTCGGGGTAGCCCTGAGGGCAATGTTTTACTTCTGTAGGGCAGGCAGAGTGCGGCATTGTAGTTCTGGATTGCCCAACTGGAGGGCTTGTGGGCCAGTAGTCTGAGGACGGAGTCTGAGAACCCAAGCTAGGACTAGGTTTCTGGGTGAGGATATGGCAGGCACAATCTACAGTCCTCAATCGAGATCTCGTGCATCTGAAGTCAGGGCAAGGATCAGACGATCGCTCAGGTTGGACTTTCTGCCCTGATGGCCCTTTCTTGAAGGGGGTTGGATCACGAGGACATGGGGGTTTTCCCACGATGGGAGTTGTGAGCAGCTCCAAACTGCAAAGATTCTTCTGCAGGACAATTGAGACCTGTTGGTTGGCTCCAGGCCAACGATTCCGAGCAGGGTTCTAAGGATGGATGGCTGGGTAGCCCACCTCGCATTCCAATGGTCTCCAAGCAACAAGACAGGTTAGATCTGCTGGATGTGGGGGGCAACCGAGGAGGCTGAGTTGAAATGGACTCTCCTGGGGATGTGTCCTAATATGTTTTTGTGTCTATGGAGACCTTGGAATGAAGCGGTGGACCTGGGGCCCTGAAGGGTTATCCTAAACAGAGGCTTTGACACAGCTCCAACGTGCATGTTTCCCATGTGTAGATGAGATTTGTTCTGATGGGTGAGTCAAGAAACAGCCATATGCTGGTATTGAAATCCAGGCCTCTGAGGAGAGATGCCTGGAAACCTAAGCAATGGATCCGATTAGTGCCTAGGGGCCTGTTCATTCCTTTTTACTTCTGGGGACATCAGTCTACGGGTTTCAGTGCAGGTAGGTGCTCAGATGGGCTCAGATTGCCCCTGTTTGTCCTGGGAAGCCACAACTATTGGGATGGCCTCAGGGACTTTGGAGGTTATCCTATTAGTAGGGTTGTGGCCATTGGAAGGGGCACATACAATTCCCTCGAGAGGGCAAGTACAGTCCTCAGGTTTGGCTCCAGGGCCCTGAGCCTGTAGGGTGTGTAGGCCAGAGCTGTTTGGACAGTTGTCTGAAAACACAAACTCGGCTTATGTTTTGGGTCATAGGTATGGCAGGACTGATCTACAGACCATGAGGAGAACACTTCGGGATATGAAAGAAGGGCGAGTGTGAGGCTCTTGCTCAAGTTTTTGTCTCTGGATATCGTGTCACTCATGGTCGTGAAATTGCCGGGTGACATCATGGGAAAAGGACGAGTCTTACTCTCTGGGGGTTCGGTCCCGTCCAAAGAGTTTGGGGTCATTCTGGGGATGGAAGAAGTCCGTTTTTTGGTTGTTGTTGTCGATTTGTTTCATTTTGTTTTTCAACCTCAGATGTCCCACCAAATGAGGGATTCCAGAGTAGAGCCCTGGGGTGGGGCGACTGGACAACCAGAAATCTGGTTAAAAATTGGGGACTAGGGACATGTCAAGCCCATTATGACATCTAATGGTCCAGCCACTGAGAGGACTTACTAGAGGACAGGACTCACGCTGAGGTCACAATGCGTGTTTATGCTCTCGTCGCACTCAAGAATGGGCGGGGCCTCAGGGTGAATGCTGGTTTCTCCTACACTGAACGTTGGACAACATGCCAACCACAAGGTTTCTTGCCATGGGTCAGGAAGAGTTCTGATTTCTGCATCACAGTCACCCGTGGGCAGTGATTGGAGATAAGGTCTAGGTTCTGAAGCCTGAAAACTGAGGTAGGGAAGAGATGATGACCTAAGGCCATGGCGGGTCTGATGTGCTCAGCGTGCGGTCAGCTGTCTGGGTGTTGGTCAGCAGGTCCGGGCTCAGGTTGTGTCAGACAGTGCATTAGTGCCCAGGTTAGACTATATAATTTGGGTACATTCGAGTGCCGTGTAGGTTTATCCTCATTTAAGCTGCCTGGGCTGCTCATTAGGCAATATATTTTTTCTAGAGGGCAGGCAGAGTGCTTCATTGTCGGTCCGGAATTGCCAAACTTGAGGGCTTCGGGGCCAGGAGAGTGAATACGGAATTCTGAGAACACAAGCTAGACTTCGGATTCAGGGTGAGGACACGGCAGGTACCCCCTGCAGATCTGAACCAATATCTCATGCATCTGATGTCAGGGCGAGGATCCGACGTTGGCTCAGGTTGGAGTTTCTGTGCATGACGGCCCCTTCATGAAGGGAGCGGAATCTCGAGGCCATGGAGGTTTTCCACGTTGGGAGATGTGGGATGCCCCCTTCAAGGATTCCTTCTGCGGGACAATTGAGACCTGTTGGAAGGCTCCAGGACATCCCATATGGAATGACTCCAGAGCACCGTTCGAGGATGGATGCCTGGGAAGTCCGCCTCGCCTTCCAATTGTCTCCTAGCAACAAGACAGTTTAGATCTAATGGATCTGCGGGAGCAACCGGGGTGGCTGAGTTGAAATGCACTTTCCAGAGGATGGGTCCTAACGTGTGTTTGTGTCCATGAGGGCCTTGGAATGGGGAGGTGGCACCGGGACCCTGAAGTATTCTCCTAAGCTTTGGCTTAGCTCCCATGCACAAGTTTCCTTGTGGAGACGAGATTTGTTCTGATGGGTGCCTCAGGAAATCCCCTCTGCTGGTATTGGAATCCAGGCTTTTGAGGTGACATGCCTGTAAACCAAAGCAATGGATTCGATAATGGCCTCGGGTCCTGTCTGGTTCAATCTCCTTGGTATGAGTTGAGGTATATGAGTGGAGGTAGATGCTCAGCCGGTATCAACTGCCCTTTTTTGTCCCGGGCGACCTACACTATTGGGATGGCCTCAGGGACTTTGGAGGGTTCTCCTAATTTGTACGATTTTTGACAATGGAATGGGCAGAATTCCCATGGATTCGGTTCGGGCAGTCCTAATGTGTGGCTCCAGGGGCCCCAGCCTGGAGGGAGTGTGGCCCAGGACTTTGAGGACAGAAGACTGAAAACACAAACTCAGCTTAAGTTTGGGGACGTAGGTATGGCACGCCCGATCTACAAACCATGAGAAGAACTCTTCAGGATAAGAAGAATGAGCGAGTCTGAGGCGCTTGCTCAGGCTTTTGTCTCTGGATTTTATATCAGCGATGGCCGTGGAATGTCGGGGAGGCCTCATGGGCCATGGACGAATCTTCCTCTCTGTGGATTTGGCCCGATCCCAATTGTTTTTCGTCAATCTGTGGGATGGGAGGACTCCTTTCAGGTTTGTTACATAGTTGTCCCACCAAAAGAGGAATTCCAAAGCAGAGCCATGGGGAAGAGTGAAGGGACAACCCGAACTATGGTTAAAAATTGCGGTTTAGGGGCATGGCAAGCTCAATATGCTGTCTCTTCATATAGGCCCTGAGAGGCCTTACCTGAGGACTGGGCTCAGGCTGAGGGTCACAATGTGTGTTTGTGACCAATGTGGCCCGCAAGCATGGGCTGAGCCTCATGGGCCATGCTTGTTTCAACTACACTGAACGTTGGACAACATACCAACCACAAGGTTTCTTGCCATGGGGAAAGAGTTCTGATTTCTGCATCATTTTCAAACCTGGGCAGTGGTTGGAGATAAGGTCTAGGTTCTGGAGCCTGAAAACCGCAGTTGGGAAGAGATGACGACCTAAGGCCATGGCGGGTCCGATGTGCACAGTGTGCGGCCAGCTGTCTGGGTGGGACCAGGAGGTCCAGGCTCAGGCTGGGTCAGAAGGGGAAATAGTGCCCAGGTCAGCCTATATGTTTGGGGTACAGCCGAATGGCGTGCAGGTTGATCCTCATTTGCGGTTTCGGGGTAGCCCTGAGGGCAATGTTTTACTTCTGTAGGGCAGTCAGAGTGCGGCATTGTAATTCTGGATTGCCCAACTGGAGGGCTTGTGGGCCAGTAGTCTGAGGACGGAGTCTGAGAAACCAAGCTAGGACTAGGTTTCTGGGTGAGGATATGGCAGGCACAATCTACAGTCCTCAATCGAGATCTCGTGCATCTGAAGTCAGGGCAAGGATCAGATGATCGCTCAGGTTGGACTTTCTGCCCTGATGGCCCTTTCTTGAAGGGGGTTGGATCACGAGGACATGGGGGTTTTCCCACGATGGGAGTTGTGAGAAGCTCCAAACTGCAAAGATTCTTCTGCAGGACAATTGAGACCTGTTGGTTGGCTCCAGGCCAACGATTCCGAGCAGGGTTCTAAGGATGGATGGCTGGGTAGCCCACCTCGCATTCCAATGGTCTCCAAGCAACAAGACAGGTTAGATCTGCTGGATGTGGGGGGCAGCCGAGGAGGCTGAGTTGAAATGGACTCTCCTGGGGATGTGTCCTAATATGTTTTTGTGTCTATGGAGACCTTGGAATGAAGCGGTGGCCCTGGGGCCCTGAAGGGTTCTCCTAAACAGAGGCTTTGACACAGCTCCAACGTGCATGTTTCCCATGTGTAGATGAGATTTGTTCTGATGGGTGAGTCAAGAAACAGCCATATGCTGGTATTGAAAACCAGGCCTCTGAGGAGAGATGCCTGGAAACCAAAGCAATGGATCCGATTAGTGCCTAGGGGCCTGTTCGTTCCTTTTTACCTCTGGGGACATCAGTCTACGGGTCTGAGTGCAGGTAGGTGCTAAGATGGGCTCAGATTGCCCCTGTTTGTCCTGGGAAGCCACAACTATTGGGATGGCCTCAGGGACTTTGGAGGTTATCCTACTAGTAGGGTTGTGGCCATTGGAATGGGCACATACAATTCCCTTGGAGAGGGCAAGCACAGTCCTCAGGTTTGGCTCCAGGGCCCTGAGCCTGTAGGGTGTGTAGGCCAGAGCTGTTTGGACAGTTGTCTGAAAACACAAACTCGGCTTATGTTTTGGGTCATAGGTATGGCAGGACTGATCTACAGACCATGAGGAGAACACTTCGGGATATGAAAAAAGGGCGAGTGTGAGGCTCTTGCTCAAGTTTTTGTCTCTGGATATCGTGTCACTCATGGTCGTGAAATTGCCGGGTGACATCATGGGAAATGGACGAGTCTTACTCTCTGGGGGTTCGGTCCCGTCCAAAGAGTTTGGGGTCATTCTGGGGATGGAAGAAGTCCGTTTTTTGGTTGTTGTTGTCGATTTGTTACATTTTGTTTTTCAACCTCAGATGTCCCACCAAATGAGGGATTCCAGAGTAGAGCCCTGGGGTGGGGCGACTGGACAACCAGAAATCTGGTTAAAAATTGGGGACTAGGGACATGTCAAGCCCATTATGACATCTAATGGTCCAGCCACTGAGAGGACTTACTAGAGGACAGGACTCACGCTGAGGTCACAATGCGTGTTTATGCTCTCGTCGCACTCAAGAATGGGCGGGGCCTCAGGGTGAATGCTGGTTTCTCCTACACTGAACGTTGGACAACATGCCAACCACAAGGTTTCTTGCCATGGGTCAGGAAGAGTTCTGATTTCTGCATCACAGTCACCCGTGGGCAGTGATTGGAGATAAGGTCTAGGTTCTGAAGCCTGAAAACTGAGGTAGGGAAGAGATGATGACCTAAGGCCATGGCGGGTCTGATGTGCTCAGCGTGCGGTCAGCTGTCTGGGTGTTGGTCAGCAGGTCCGGGCTCAGGTTGTGTCAGACAGTGCATTAGTGCCCAGGTTAGACTATATAATTTGGGTACATTCGAGTGCCGTGTAGGTTTATCCTCATTTAAGCTGCCTGGGCTGCTCATTAGGCAATATATTTTTTCTAGAGGGCAGGCAGAGTGCTTCATTGTCGGTCCGGAATTGCCAAACTTGAGGGCTTCGGGGCCAGGAGAGTGAATACGGAATTCTGAGAACACAGGCTAGACTTCGGATTCAGGGTGAGGGCACGGCAGGTACCCCCTGCAGATCTGAACCAATATCTCATGCATCTGAAGTCAGGGCGAGGATCCGACGTTGGCTCAGGTTGGAGTTTCTGTGCATGACGGCCCCTTCATGAAGGGAGCGGAATCTCGAGGCCATGGAGGTTTTCCACGTTGGGAGATGTGGGATGCCCCCTTCAAGGATTCCTTCTGCGGGACAATTCAGACCTGTTGGACAGCTCCAGGACATCCCATATGGAATGACTCCAGAGCACCGTTCGAGGATGAATGCCTGGGAAGTCCGCCTCGCCTTCCAATTGTCTCCTAGCAACAAGACAGTTTAGATCTAATGGATCTGCGGGAGCAACCGGGGTGGCTGAGTTGAAATGCACTTTCCAGAGGATGGGTCCTAACGTGTGTTTGTGTCCATGAGGGCCTTGGAATGGGGAGGTGGCACCGGGACCCTGAAGTATTCTCCTTAGCTTTGGCTTAGCTCCCATGCACAAGTTTCCTTGTGGAGACGAGATTTGTTCTGATGGGTGCCTCAGGAAATCCCCTCTGCTGGTATTGGAATCCAGGCTTTTGAGGAGACATGCCTGTAAATCAAAGCAATGGATCCGATAATGGCCTCGGGTCCTATCTGGTTCAATCTTCTTGGTATGAGTGGAGGTAGATGAGTGGAGGTAGATGCTCAGCCGGTATCAACCGCCCTTTTTTGTCCCGGGCGACTTACACTATTGGGATGGCCTCAGGGACGTTGGAGGGTTCTCCTAATTTGTACGATTTTTGACAATGGAATGGGCAGAATTCCCATGGATTCGGTTTGGGCAGTCCTAATGTGTGGCTCCAGGGTCCCCAGCCATGAGGGAGTGTGGCCCAGGACTTTGAGGACAGAAGACTGAAAACACAAACTCAGCTTAAGTTTGGGGACGTATGTATGGCACGCCCGATCTACAAACCATGAGATGAACTCTTCAGGATAAGAAGAATGAGCGAGTCTGAGGCGCTTGCTCAGGCTTTTGTCTCTGGATTTTGTATCAGCGATCGCCGTGGAATGTCGGGGAGGCCTCATGGGCCATGGACGAATCTTCCTCTCTGTGGATTTGGCCCGATCCCAATTGTTTTTCGTCAATCTGTGGGATGGGAGGACTCCTTTCAGGTTTGTTACCTCAGGTGTCCCACCAAAAGAGGAATTCCAAAGCAGAGCCCTGGGGAAGAGTGAAGGGACAACCCGAAATATGGTTAAAAATTGCGGCCTAGGGGCATGGCAAGCCCAATATGCTGTCTCTTCATATAGGCCCTGAGAGGCCTTACCTGAGGACTGGGCTCAGGTTGAGGGTCACAAAGTGTGTTTGTGACCAATGTGGCCCGCAAGCAAGGGCTGGGTCTCATGGGCCTCACTTGTTTCAACTACACTGAACATTGGACAACATGCCAACCACAAGGTTTCTTGCCATGGGGAAAGAGTTCTGATTTCTGCATCATTTTCAACCCTGGACAGTGGTTGGAGATAAGGTCTAGGTTCTGGAGCCTGAAAACCGCAGTTGGGAAGAGATGACGACCTAAGGCCATGGCGGGTCCGATGTGCTCAGTGTGCGGCCAGCTGTCTGGGTGGGACCAGGAGGTCCAGGCTCAGGCTGGGTCAGAAGGGGAAATAGTGCCCAGGTCAGCCTATATGAGTCCTATTGGATGGTTCCAGGAGGCCCCATATGGAAAGACTCGAGAGCAGGTGTCTAAGCATGGATGCCTGGGAACGCCACCTCATATTCCCACTCTTTAGTCAGGACAAGGCCGGCTCAATCTGTGGCCTCCTGGGTGAGCTACCCAGAGGGGAGAGTTGAAATGGACTCTCCTGAAGATGCGTCCTACTGTGGGTTGGTGGCCTGGGAGACCTTGGAATGTGGAGGTGGCTCAGGGACTCTGCAGGATTCTCCAACCTGAGGTGTTTGACACGGCTCCAACAAGGAAGCTTCCCATGTGGAGTCGAGAGGAGTTCTGTTCAGTGCCTCAGGAAAGCCCCATATCCTGTTCTTCGAACCAAAGCCTCTGAGGAGTGACACCTGGACACCAAAGCAAGAGTTGAGATTAGGGCCTAAGGGCCTGGCCGGCTCAACCTTCTATCTCTGTTGACATCTGTGTGCATGCTTTCGTGGAGGTAGCTGCTCAGCTTGTGTCCGAATGCCCCTGTGTGTCCAGGGATGCTCCCAGTAGTGGGATGTCCTTGAGGTTTCTCATATTCTGGAGTTGTGTGGCCAAAGGAATGGACAGAGTTTTCCAGGAGAGAGCAGGCACGGTCATATGGTATGGCTCCAGAGGACCCAGCCTAGAGGCTGTGTTTGCCAGGGCTGTGGGGACAGATGTCTGAAAAAGCAAACTTGGCTCAGCTAGGGGCCAAGGTAATGGCAGGCCTGATCTCCAGTCCGTGAGGGGAGATCCTCTGGATATCAAAGGAGGGCAAGTGGGATGCAGTCGCTCAGGATTTGTCTCTGGGTGTTGCGTTCACAATGGCCGTTCAGGGTAGGGGTTGCTTCAGGGGCCGAGGACGAGCCTTCCTCTCGGGGGATTGTCCAAGCTCCCAAGTGTTTTGGTTCATTCTGTGGGAAGGAAAGAGTACTGTATTCTGCCACAGGGGACCCCCCAGGAGAGGGACTCTAGAGCACAGCAGTGGGTTCCCTCAACTGGAATACACACCATCTAGTTAGTCCTGGGTGCCTATGGGCATGGCAAGCCACATATGCGGGCTCTTGGTCCAGTCACTGAGAGGCGTTACTTGAATAAGGTACTCATGCTGAGGGTCACCATGTGTGTTTGTGCCCAAGGCGGCCCTCACGCATGGGCGTGGCCTCATGGGTCATGCCGTTTTCTCCTACACGGAATGTTTGACTCACTGCCAGCAGCAAGGTTTCTTGCCATGGGGAAGGAGGGGTTCTGACTTGTGCATCAGGTTCCCCCGTGTGCAGGAATTGGAGATAAAGTCCAGGTTCCGATGACTGAAAACCCAGGTTGGGAATGGATGGTGGCCTAAGGCAGTGGCTGGTCCAATGTGCTGGGTGTGCAGCCAGCTGTGTCGGTGTCTGTTGGAAGGTCTGGGCTCAGGCAATTTGCGACAGAGCATCAGTGTTTAAGGTAGCCTATGCAATTGGGGTGTTGCCGATGGCCAAGCTGTTTGGTCCTCATTTGGGGTTCTGGGCAGCACCATAGACAATGTTTTTCTCCTGGAAGGCAGGCAGAGTGCTTCATTGTGGCCCCAGAATTTCCAGGAGGGTGGGTTTGTGGGCCCAGAATGTGAGGACAGAAGTCTGAAAACACAAGCTAGGGTGAGGAATGGAGCCAAGGGCAGAGCAGGCCCACTCTGCAGAGGCTGAATCAAAATCTCCTGCATCTGAAGTCAGGCTGAGGATCAGACGTTGGCTGAGGCTGGAGTTTTTGGCCATGATGGCACCTTCATGAAGCGGGGGCCTCATGAGGCCAAGAAAGTTTTTCCACGCTGAGTTTGGAGGTTACCCCAACCACAAGGTTTCCTTCTGCGGGACATTCGAGTCCTGTTGCATGGCTCCAGGACATAGGATACAGAAGGACTGTAGAGCAGGGTTCGAAGGATGGATCCCTGTACAGCATGCCTCGCATTCCCTTTGGCCATTAGCCACAAGATATGTTTGATCTGCTGCCTCTGGGGCACGCTACCCAGGGGGCTGAGTTGAAATTGCCTCTCCTGAGGATGCGTCATAATGTGCGTTTGAGTCCATGGAGACCTTGGAATGTGCTGGTTGTTCTGTGGCCCTGCGGAACTCTCCTACCTGAAGGGTTTGATACATCCCCAGTAAGTAAGCTTCCCATGAGAAGACGAGAGAGGTTTGGTTTGGTGCCTCAGAAAAGCTCCGTGTGCTGGTCTACGAAAACAGTCCTCTGAGGACGGACACATGGAAACCAAAGCTAAAGTTCAGATTAGGGCCTGGGGGCCTGTCCATTTCAACCTTCTGTCTCTGGGGACACTGTCTGAGAGTCTAAGTGGAGATAGATGCTCCGCTGGTGTCAGAGAGCCCTTCTTAGTCCAGGGTGGCCTACACTATTGATGGCCTCAGGGGCCTTGGAGCTTTTCCCTAACCTGTAGGGTTGTGGTCAATGGATTGGGCACAATTTCCTTGGAGAGGGCAGGCACAATCTTTCGTTGTGCCTCCAGAGGCCCTAGCCTGGAGGTTTTGTGGGTCCAGGCTGTGGGCACAAAAGTCTGAAAACACAAACTCAGCTCATGAGTGGCGCCTAGCGTATGGCAGGCCGGATGTACAGCCCGAGAGGGAGCTCCTGGGCCACTGAAACAAGGGCGAATGGGAGGCGTTCCTTCAGGCTTTTGTCTCTGGATGTTGTGTCCGGGATAGCCGTGGATTGGAATGGTGGCCTCAGGGACTATGGACGACTATCCCTCTCTGGGGATTTGTCCCAGCTCCCAAGAGTTTGGGGTCATTTTCTGGTAAGGGTGGAGTCGTGTTTTCTGACTCATGTGTCTCTCCAAGAAAGGGATTCCAGAGCAGAGCCCCAGGTACGGGCTGGGCGACTGGAAAACTCAAACACTGGTGAGGATTGTGTGTATGGGGGCTTGGAAAGCAAGCATGAGCGGGGCCTCATGGGCCACACTGGTTTCAACTACACTTAACATTGGACAACATGCCAACCACAAGGTTTCTTGCCCTGGGGAAGGAATTCTGATTTCTGCATTAGGTTCAGGCCTGGGCAGTGAATAGAGATAAGGTCTAGGTTCTGAAGCCTGAAAACCGAGGTGGAAAGAGATGACGTCCTAAGGCCTTGGCGGCTCGATGTGCTCAGTGTGCGGCCAGCTGTCTTGGTGCGGCCAGGAGGTCTAGGCTCAGGCAGTGTCAGAAAGGGCATTAGTGCCCTGGTCAGCCTATGTATTTGGGGTACAGCCAAGGTAGGCGCAGGCTGATCCTCACTTGGGGTTACTTGGTAGCCCCAGAGGGCAATGTTTTTCTTCTGGAGGGCAGGCAGAGTGCTGCTTTGTAGTTCTGGATTGCCAAAATGGAGGGCTTCTGGGTCAGTAGTCTGAGGACAGAAGTCTGAGAACACTAGCTAGGCTTCGGTTTCTGGGTGAGGACATGGCAGGCACAATCTACAGAACTGAATAGAGATCTCGTGCATCTGAAGTCAGGGCGAGGATCAGACGATCACTCAGGTTGGAGTTTCTGACCCTGATAGCCCCTTCATAAAGGGAGGCATCACGAGGCCATGGCGGTTTTCCCACAATGGGAATTGTGAGAAGCTCCAAACTGCAAAGTGTCTTCTGCAGGACAATTGAGACCTGTTGTTGGCTCCAAGCCAATGATTCTGAGCAGGGTTCTAAGGATGGATGGCTGGGTAGCCCACCTAGCATTCCAATTGTCTCCTAGCATCAAGACAGGTTAGTTCTGCTGGATCTAGGGGAGAAACCGAGGAGGCTGAGTTTAAATGGACTCTCCTGTGGATGGGTCCTAATGTGCTTTTGTGTCTATGGAACCTTGGAAAGAGCGGTGGCACTGGGGCCCTGAAGGGTTCTCCTAAACAGAGCTTTTGAAAACAGCTCCAACGTGCAAGTTTCCCATGTGTAGATGAGATGTTTTCTGATGGGTGAGTCAAGAAACAGCCATATGCTGGTTTTGAAATCCAGGCCTCTGAGGAGAGATGCCTGGAAACCAAAGCAATGGATATGATTAGTGACTAGGGGTCTGTTCTTTGCTTTTTACCTCTGGGGACATCTGTCTATGGGTCTGAGTACAGGTAGGTGCTCAGATGGGCTCAGATTGCCCCTGTTTTACCTGGGAAGCCACCACTAATGAAATGGATCTTGGACTTTGGAGGTTTATCCTATTAGAAGGAATGTGGCCATTGGAATGTGCACACACAATTCCCTTGGAGAGGGCAAGTACAGTCCTCAGGTTTGGCTCCAGGGGCCTAAGACTGTAGGTTGTGTAGGCCAGGACTGTTTGGACAGTTGTCTGAAAACACAAACTTGGCTTATGTTTCAGGTCATAGGTATGGCAGGACTTATATACAGACCATGAGGAGAACATTTCGGGATTTGAGAAAAGGGCGAGTGTGAGGCTCTTGCTCAAGTTTTTGTCTCTGGATATCTTGTCACTCATGGTCGTGAAATTTTTGGGTGACTTCATGGGAAATGGACGAGTCTTACTCCCTGGTGGTTTGGCCCAGTCCAAAGCGTTTGGGGTCACTCTGTGGGATAGATGAAGTCCGTTTTTTTTTTTTTTTTTTGATGTTGTTTTCTTTTTAACCTCAGGTGTCCCACCAAATGAGGGATTCCAGAGTAGAGCCCTGGGGGGGGGGTTGACTGGACAATCAGAAATCTGGTTAAAAATTGGGACCTAGGGACATATCAAGCCCATTATGACATCTAATGGTCCAGTCACTGAGAGGACTTACTAGAGGACAGGACTCATGCTGAGGGTCACAATGCGTGTTTATGCCCTTGTCGCACTCAAGAATGGGCGGGGCCTCAGGGTGAATGCTGGTTTCTTCTACACTGAACGTTGGACGACGTGCCAAACACAAGGTTTCTTACGATGGGTAAGGAGGTGTTCTGATTTCTGCATCACACTCACCCCTGGGCAGTGATTGGAGATAATATCTCGTTTCTGAGGCCTGAAAACTGAGGTAGGGAAGAGATGATGACCTACGGCCTTGGCGGGTCTTATGTGCTCAGTTTGCGGTCTGCTTTCTGGGAGTTGGTCGGGAAGTCCGGGCTCAGGTTGTGTCCGACAGTGCATTAGTTCCCAGGTTAGACTATATAATTTGGGTGAAGTCGAGTGCCTTGGAGGTTTATCCTCATTGAAGGTGCCTGGGCAGCTCATGAGGCAATAATTTTTTTCTAGAGGGCAGGCAGAGTGCTGCATTGTGGGTCCGGAATTGCCAAACTTGAGGGCTTCGGGGCCAGGAGTGTGAGGACGGCAGTCTGAGAAGACTAGCTAGACTTGGTTTCAGGGCTAGGGCACGGCAGGTACCCCCTGCAGATCTGAACCAATACTCATGCATCTGAAGTCAGGGCGAGGATCAGACGTTGGCTCAGGTTGGAGTTTCTGTGCATGATGGCCGCTTCATGAAGGGAGCGGAATCACGAGGCCATTGAGATTTTCCCACGTTGGGAGTTGTGGGATGCCACCTTCAAGGATACATTCTGCGGGACAATTGAGGCCTGTTGGACAGCTCCAGGACATCCCATATGGAATGACTCCAGAGCACCGTTCGAGGCGGATGCCTGGGAAGCCCGCCTCGCATTCCAATTGTCTCCTAGCAACAAGAGAATTTAGATCTGATGGCTCTGCGGAGCAACCGGGGTGGCTGAGTTGAAATGGACTTTCCTGAGGATGGGTCCTAATGTGTTTTTGTGTCCATGATGGCCCTGGAATGGGGCGGTGGCACCGGGACCCTGAAGTACTCTCCTATGCTTTGGACATGGCTCCCATGCATAGGTTTCCTTGTGGAGACGAGATGAGTTCTGCTGGGTGCCTCAGCAAAACCCTTATGCTCGTATTGGAATCAGGCTTTTGAGGAGACATGCCTGTAAAACAAGGCAATGGATCCTATTCTAGCCTAGTGTCCTGTCTGGTTCATTCTACTCCTCTGGGGACATCCATTTATGGTATGAGTGGAGGTAGATTATCAGCTGGTGTCAGACAGCCCTTGATAGTTCCGGGCGACCTACGCTATTGGGATGGCCTCAGGGTATTTGGAGGTTTCTCCTAATTTGTTCGATTTTGGACAATGGAATGGGCAGAATTCCCATGGATTGGTAGGCACAGTCCTAATGTGTGGCTCCAGGGGCCCCAGACTAGAGGATGTGTGGCCCAGGACTTTGAGGACAGAAGTCTGAAAACACAAACTCATCCTAGTTTTGGGGACATAGGTATGGCAGGCCGATCTACAAACCATGAGAAGAACTCTTCAGGATATGAAGAAAGTGCGAGTCTGAGGTGTTTGCTCAGGTTTGTGTCTCTGGATTTTGTATCAGCGATGGCACAATCTACAGACCTGAATCGAGATCAGGTGCATCTGAAGTCAGGGCGAGGATCAGATGATCGCTCAAGTTGGTGTTTCTGTCCCTGATGGGCCCTTCACGAAGGGGCGGCATCACGAGGTCATGGGGATTTTCCCACGATGGGATTTGTGAGAAGCTCCAAACTGCAAAGTGTCTTCTGCAGGACAATTGAGACCTGTTGTTTGGCTCCAGGCCAATGATTCTGAGCAGGGTTCTAAGGATGAATGGCTGGGTAGCCCACCTCACATTCCAATTGTCTCCTAGAAACAAGATAGGTTAGATCTGCTGGATCTGGGGGAGCAACCGAGGAGGGTGAGTTGAAATGGACTCCCCTATGGATGGGTCCTAATGTGCTTTTGTTTCTATGGAGACCTTGGAATGAAGCCGTGGCTCTGGGGACCTGAAGGGTTCTCCTAAACAGAGGCTTTGACACAGCTCCAACGTGCAAGTTTCCCATGTTTAGATGAGATATTTTCTGATGGGTGAGTCAAGAAACAGCCATATGCTGGTTTTGAAATCCAGGCCTCTGAGGAGAGATGCCTGGAAACCAAAGCAATGGATATGATTAGTGCCTAGGGGCCTGTTCTTTCCTTTTTACCTCTGGGGACATCTGTCTATGGGTCTGAGTACAGGTAGGTGCTCAGAAGGGATCAGATTGCCCCTGTTTTACCTGGGAAGCCACCAATAATGAGATGGATCAGGGACTTTGGATGTTTATCCTATTAGAAGGGATGTGGCCATTGGAATGGGCACACACAATTCCCTTGGAGAGGGCAAGTACAATCCTCAGGTTTGGCTCCAGGGGCCTGAGCCTGTAGGTTGAGTAGGCCAGGGCTGTTTGGACAGTTGTCTGAAAACACAAACTTGGCTTATGTTTCAGGTCATAGGTATGGCAGGACTTATCTACAGACCATGAGGAGAACTTTTTGGGATTTGAGAAAAGGGCGAGTGTGAGGCTCTTGCTCAAGTTTTTGTCTCTGGATATCTTGTCACTCATGGTCGTGAAATTTTTGGGTGACTTCATGGGAAATGGACGAGTCTTACTCCCTGGTGGTTTGGCCCAGTCCAAAGCGTTTGGGGTCACTCTGTGGAATGGAAGAAGTCCGTTTTTTTTTTTTTTGATGTTGTTTTGTTTTTAACCTCAGGTGTCTCACCAAATGAGGGATTCCAGAGTAAAGCCCTAGGCCGGGGTGACTGGACAATCAGAAATCTGGTTAAAAATTGGGGCCTAGTGTCATACCAAACCCATTATGACAACTAATGGTCCAGTCACTGAGAGGACTTACTAGAAGAAAGGACCCATGCTGAGGGTCAAAATGAGTGTTTATACCCTTGTCACACTCAAGAATGGGCGGGGCCTCAGGGTGAATGCTGGTTTCTCCTACACTGTACGTTGCACGACGTGCCAACCACAAGGTTTCTTACCATGTGTAAGGAGGTGTTCTGATTTCTGCATCACACTCACCCCTGGGCAGTGATTGGAGATAATGTCTCGGTTCTGAGGCCTGAAAACTGAGATAGCGAAGAGATGATGACCTAAGGCCATGGTGGGTCTTATGTGCTCAGTGTGCGGTCAGCTTTCCGGGTGTTGATCAGGAGGTCCGGGCTCAGGTTTTGTCCGACAGTGCATTAGTGCTCAGGTTAGACTATATAATTTGGGTGAAGTAGAGTGCTGTGGAGGTTTATCCTCATTGAAGGTGCCTGGGCAGCTCATGAGGCAATAAATTTTTTCTAGAGGGCAGGCAGATTGCTGCACTGTGGGTCCGGAATTGCCAAACTTGAAGGCTTCAGGGCCAGGAATGTGAGGACCGAAGTCTGAGAAGACAAGCTAGACTTGGGTTTCAGGGCGAGGACACGGCAGGTACCCCCTGCAGATCTGAACCAATACTCATGCATCTGAATTCAGGGCGAGGATCAGACGTTGGCTCAGGTTGGAGTTTCCGTGCATGACGGCCGCTTCATGAAGGGAGCGGAATCTCGAGGCCATTGAGTTTTTCCCACGTTGGGAGTTGTGGGATGCCCCCTTCAAGGATTCCTTCTGCGCGACAATTGAGACGTGTTGGACAGCTCCAGGACATCCCATATGGAATGACTCCAGAGCACCGTTCGAGTTGGATGCCTGGGAAGCCCGCATCGCATTCCAATTGTCTCCTAGCAACAAGACAGTTTAGATCTGATGGCTCTGCGGGAGCAACCGGGGTGGCTGAGTTGAAATGGACTTTCCTGAGGATGGGTCCTAATGTGTTTTTGTGTCCATGAGGGCCTTGGAATGGGGCGGTGGCACCGGGACCCTGAAGTACTCTCCTATGCTTTGGACATGGCTCCCATGCACAGGTTTCCTTGAGGAGACGAGATGAGTTCTGCTGGGTGCCTCAGCAAAACCCCGATGCTCGTATTGGAATCAGGCTTTTGAGGAGACATGCCTGTAAACCAAGGCAATGGATCCTATTATGTCCTAGGGTCCTGTCTGGTTCAATCTTCTCCTTGGGGACATCCATTTATGATATGAGTGGAGGTAGATTATCAGTTGGTGTCAGACAGCCCTTGTTTGTTCAAGGCGACCTACACTATTGGGATGGCCTCAGGGACTTTGGAGGTTTCTCCTATTTTGTACGATTTTGGACAATGGAATGGGCAGAATTCCCATGGATTGGTAGGCACAGTCCTAATGTGTGGCTCCAGGGGCCTCAGTCTGGAGGGTTTGTGGCCCTGGACTTTGAGGACAGAAGTCGGAAAACACAAACTCAGCTTAGGTATGGACGTAGGTATGGCAGGCTCGATCTACAAACCATGAGAAGAACTCTTCAGGATATGAAGAAAGTGCGAGTCTGAGGCACTTGCGCAGGTTTTGTCTCTGGATTTTGTATCAGCGATGGCACAATCTACAAAACTGAATCGAGATCTTGTGCATCTAAAGTCAGGGCGAGGATCAGACGATCGCTCAAGTTGGTGTTTCTGTCCCTGATGGCCCCTTCACGAAGGGGCGGCATCACGAGGTCATGGGGATTTTCCCACGATGGGATTTGTGAGAAGCTCCAAACTGCAAAGTGTCTTCTGCAGGACAATTGAGACCTGTTGTTTGGCTCCAGGCCAATGATTCTGAGCAGGGTTCTAAGGATGAATGGCTGGGTAGCCCACCTCACATTCCAATTGTCTCCTAGAAACAAGATAGGTTAGATCTGCTGGATCTGGGGGAGCAACCGAGGAGGGTGAGTTGAAATGGACTCCCCTATGGATGGGTCCTAATGTGCTTTTGTTTCTATGGAGACCTTGGAATGAAGCCGTGGCTCTGGGGACCTGAAGGGTTCTCCTAAACAGAGGCTTTGACACAGCTCCAACGTGCAAGTTTCCCATGTTTAGATGAGATATTTTCTGATGGGTGAGTCAAGAAACAGCCATATGCTGGTTTTGAAATCCAGGCCTCTGAGGAGAGATGCCTGGAAACCAAAGCAATGGATATGATTAGTGCCTAGGGGCCTGTTCTTTCCTTTTTACCTCTGGGGACATCTGTCTATGGGTCTGAGTACAGGTAGGTGCTCAGAAGGGATCAGATTGCCCCTGTTTTACCTGGGAAGCCACCAATAATGAGATGGATCAGGGACTTTGGATGTTTATCCTATTAGAAGGGATGTGGCCATTGGAATGGGCACACACAATTCCCTTGGAGAGGGCAAGTACAGTCCTCAGGTTTGGCTCCAGGGGCCTGAGCCTGTAGGTTGAGTAGGCCAGGGCTGTTTGGACAGTTGTCTGAAAACACAAACTTGGCTTATGTTTCAGGTCATAGGTATGGCAGGACTTATCTACAGACCAAGAGGAGAACTTTTTGGGATTTGAGAAAAGGGCGAGTGTGAGGCTCTTGCTCAAGATTTTGTCTCTGGATATCATGTCACTCATGGTAGTGAAATTTCTGGGTGACATCATGGGAAATGGACGAGTCTTACTCCCTGGTGGTTTGGCCCAGTCCAAAGCGTTTGGGGTCACTCTGTGGAATGGAAGAAGTCCGTTTTTTTTTTTTTTTGATGTTGTTTTGTTTTTAACCTCAGTTGTCCCACCAAATGAGGGATTCCAGAGTAAAGCCCTAGGCCGGGGTGACTGGACAATCAGAAATCTGGTTAAAAATTGGGGCCTAGTGTCATACCAAACCCATTATGACAACTAATGGTCCAGTCACTGAGAGGACTTACTAGAAGAAAGGACCCATGCTGAGGGTCAAAATGAGTGTTTATACCCTTGTCACACTCAAGAATGGGCGGGGCCTCAGGGTGAATGCTGGTTTCTCCTACACTGTACGTTGCACGACGTGCCAACCACAAGGTTTCTTACCATGTGTAAGGAGGTGTTCTGATTTCTGCATCACACTCACCCCTGGGCAGTGATTGGAGATAATGTCTCGGTTCTGAGGCCTGAAAACTGAGATAGCGAAGAGATGATGACCTAAGGCCATGGTGGGTCTTATGTGCTCAGTGTGTGGTCAGCTTTCCGGGTGTTGATCAGGAGGTCCGGGCTCAGGTTTTGTCCGACAGTGCATTAGTGCTCAGGTTAGACTATATAATTTGGGTGAAGTAGAGTGCTGTGGAGGTTTATCCTCATTGAAGGTGCCTGGGCAGCTCATGAGGCAATAATTTTTTTCTAGAGGGCAGGCAGATTGCTGCACTGTGGGTCCGGAATTGCCAAACTTGAAGGCTTCAGGGCCAGGAATGTGAGGACCGAAGTCTGAGAAGACAAGCTAGACTTGGGTTTCAGGGCGAGGACACGGCAGGTACCCCCTGCAGATCTGAACCAATACTCATGCATCTGAATTCAGGGCGAGGATCAGACGTTGGCTCAGGTTGGAGTTTCCGTGCATGACGGCCGCTTCATGAAGGGAGCGGAATCTCGAGGCCATTGAGTTTTTCCCACGTTGGGAGTTGTGGGATGCCCCCTTCAAGGATTCCTTCTGCGCGACAATTGAGACGTGTTGGACAGCTCCAGGACATCCCATATGGAATGACTCCAGAGCACCGTTCGAGTTGGATGCCTGGGAAGCCCGCATCGCATTCCAATTGTCTCCTAGCAACAAGACAGTTTAGATCTGATGGCTCTGCGGGAGCAACCGGGGTGGCTGAGTTGAAATGGACTTTCCTGAGGATGGGTCCTAATGTGTTTTTGTGTCCATGAGGGCCTTGGAATGGGGCGGTGGCACCGGGACCCTGAAGTACTCTCCTATGCTTTGGACATGGCTCCCATGCACAGGTTTCCTTGAGGAGACGAGATGAGTTCTGCTGGGTGCCTCAGCAAAACCCCGATGCTCGTATTGGAATCAGGCTTTTGAGGAGACATGCCTGTAAACCAAGGCAATGGATCCTATTATGTCCTAGGGTCCTGTCTGGTTCAATCTTCTCCTTGGGGACATCCATTTATGATATGAGTGGAGGTAGATTATCAGTTGGTGTCAGACAGCCCTTGTTTGTTCAAGGCGACCTACACTATTGGGATGGCCTCAGGGACTTTGGAGGTTTCTCCTATTTTGTACGATTTTGGACAATGGAATGGGCAGAATTCCCATGGATTGGTAGGCACAGTCCTAATGTGTGGCTCCAGGGGCCTCAGTCTGGAGGGTTTGTGGCCCTGGACTTTGAGGACAGAAGTCGGAAAACACAAACTCAGCTTAGGTATGGACGTAGGTATGGCAGGCTCGATCTACAAACCATGAGAAGAACTCTTCAGGATATGAAGAAAGTGCGAGTCTGAGGCACTTGCGCAGGTTTTGTCTCTGGATTTTGTATCAGCGATGGCACAATCTACAAAACTGAATCGAGATCTTGTGCATCTAAAGTCAGGGCGAGGATCAGACGATCGCTCAAGTTGGTGTTTCTGTCCCTGATGGCCCCTTCACGAAGGGGCGGCATCACGAGGTCATGGGGATTTTCCCACGATGGGATTTGTGAGAAGCTCCAAACTGCAAAGTGTCTTCTGCAGGACAATTGAGACCTGTTGTTTGGCTCCAGGCCAATGATTCTGAGCAGGGTTCTAAGGATGAATGGCTGGGTAGCCCACCTCACATTCCAATTGTCTCCTAGAAACAAGATAGGTTAGATCTGCTGGATCTGGGGGAGCAACCGAGGAGGGTGAGTTGAAATGGACTCCCCTATGGATGGGTCCTAATGTGCTTTTGTTTCTATGGAGACCTTGGAATGAAGCCGTGGCTCTGGGGACCTGAAGGGTTCTCCTAAACAGAGGCTTTGACACAGCTCCAACGTGCAAGTTTCCCATGTTTAGATGAGATATTTTCTGATGGGTGAGTCAAGAAACAGCCATATGCTGGTTTTGAAATCCAGGCCTCTGAGGAGAGATGCCTGGAAACCAAAGCAATGGATATGATTAGTGCCTAGGGGCCTGTTCTTTCCTTTTTACCTCTGGGGACATCTGTCTATGGGTCTGAGTACAGGTAGGTGCTCAGAAGGGATCAGATTGCCCCTGTTTTACCTGGGAAGCCACCAATAATGAGATGGATCAGGGACTTTGGATGTTTATCCTATTAGAAGGGATGTGGCCATTGGAATGGGCACACACAATTCCCTTGGAGAGGGCAAGTACAGTCCTCAGGTTTGGCTCCAGGGGCCTGAGCCTGTAGGTTGAGTAGGCCAGGGCTGTTTGGACAGTTGTCTGAAAACACAAACTTGGCTTATGTTTCAGGTCATAGGTATGGCAGGACTTATCTACAGACCATGAGGAGAACTTTTTGGGATTTGAGAAAAGGGCGAGTGTGAGGCTCTTGCTCAAGATTTTGTCTCTGGATATCATGTCACTCATGGTAGTGAAATTTCTGGGTGACATCATGGGAAATGGACGAGTCTTACTCCCTGGTGGTTTGGCCCAGTCCAAAGCGTTTGGGGTCACTCTGTGGAATGGAAGAAGTCCGTTTTTTTTTTTTTTTGATGTTGTTTTGTTTCTAACCTCAGGTGTCTCACCAAATGAGGGATTCCAGAGTAAAGCCCTAGGCCGGGGTGACTGGACAATCAGAAATCTGGTTAAAAATTGGGGCCTAGTGTCATACCAAACCCATTATGACAACTAATGGTCCAGTCACTGAGAGGACTTACTAGAAGAAAGGACCCATGCTGAGGGTCAAAATGAGTGTTTATACCCTTGTCACACTCAAGAATGGGCGGGGCCTCAGGGTGAATGCTGGTTTCTCCTACACTGTACGTTGCACGACGTGCCAACCACAAGGTTTCTTACCATGTGTAAGGAGGTGTTCTGATTTCTGCATCACACTCACCCCTGGGCAGTAATTGGAGATAATGTCTCGGTTCTGAGGCCTGAAAACTGAGATAGCGAAGAGATGATGACCTAAGGCCATGGTGGGTCTTATGTGCTCAGTGTGCGGTCAGCTTTCCGGGTGTTGATCAGGAGGTCCGGGCTCAGGTTTTGTCCGACAGTGCATTAGTGCTCAGGTTAGACTATATAATTTGGGTGAAGTAGAGTGCTGTGGAGGTTTATCCTCATTGAAGGTGCCTGGGCAGCTCATGAGGCAATAAATTTTTTCTAGAGGGCAGGCAGATTGCTGCACTGTGGGTCCGGAATTGCCAAACTTGAAGGCTTCAGGGCCAGGAATGTGAGGACCGAAGTCTGAGAAGACAAGCTAGACTTGGGTTTCAGGGCGAGGACACGGCAGGTACCCCCTGCAGATCTGAACCAATACTCATGCATCTGAATTCAGGGCGAGGATCAGACGTTGGCTCAGGTTGGAGTTTCCGTGCATGACGGCCGCTTCATGAAGGGAGCGGAATCTCAAGGCCATTGAGTTTTTCCCACGTTGGGAGTTGTGGGATGCCCCCTTCAAGGATTCCTTCTGCGCGACAATTGAGACGTGTTGGACAGCTCCAGGACATCCCATATGGAATGACTCCAGAGCACCGTTCGAGTTGGATGCCTGGGAAGCCCGCATCGCATTCCAATTGTCTCCTAGCAACAAGACAGTTTAGATCTGATGGCTCTGCGGGAGCAACCGGGGTGGCTGAGTTGAAATGGACTTTCCTGAGGATGGGTCCTAATGTGTTTTTGTGTCCATGAGGGCCTTGGAATGGGGCGGTGGCACCGGGACCCTGAAGTACTCTCCTATGCTTTGGACATGGCTCCCATGCACAGGTTTCCTTGAGGAGACGAGATGAGTTCTGCTGGGTGCCTCAGCAAAACCCCGATGCTCGTATTGGAATCAGGCTTTTGAGGAGACATGCCTGTAAACCAAGGCAATGGATCCTATTATGTCCTAGGGTCCTGTCTGGTTCAATCTTCTCCTTGGGGACATCCATTTATGATATGAGTGGAGGTAGATTATCAGTTGGTGTCAGACAGCCCTTGTTTGTTCAAGGCGACCTACACTATTGGGATGGCCTCAGGGACTTTGGAGGTTTCTCCTATTTTGTACGATTTTGGACAATGGAATGGGCAGAATTCCCATGGATTGGTAGGCACAGTCCTAATGTGTGGCTCCAGGGGCCTCAGTCTGGAGGGTTTGTGGCCCTGGACTTTGAGGACAGAAGTCGGAAAACACAAACTCAGCTTAGGTATGGACGTAGGTATGGCAGGCTCGATCTACAAACCATGAGAAGAACTCTTCAGGATATGAAGAAAGTGCGAGTCTGAGGCACTTGCGCAGGTTTTGTCTCTGGATTTTGTATCAGCGATGGCACAATCTACAAAACTGAATCGAGATCTTGTGCATCTAAAGTCAGGGCGAGGATCAGACGATCGCTCAAGTTGGTGTTTCTGTCCCTGATGGCTCCTTCACGAAGGGGCGGCATCACGAGGCCATGGGGGTTTTCCAACGATGAAATTTGTGAGAAACTCCAAACTGCAAAGTGTCTTCTGAAGGACAATTGAGACCTGTTGTTTGGCTCCCGGCCAATGATTTGAGCAGGGTTCTAAGGATGCATGGCTGGGTAGCCCACCTCACATTCCAATTGTCTCCTAGAAACAAGACACGTTAGATCTGCTGGATCTGGGGGAGCAACCGAGGAGGCTGAGTTGAAATGGACTCTCCTTTGGATGGGTCCTAATGTGCTTTTGTGTCGATGGAGACCTTGGAATGAAGCGGGGGCACTGGGGCCCTGAAGGGTTCTCCTAAACAGAGGCTTTGACACAGCTCCAAAGTGCAAGTTTCCCAATGTAGATGAGATGTTTTCTGATGGGTGAGTCAAGAAACAGCCATATGCTGGTTTTGAAATCCAGGCCTCTGAGGAGAGATGCCTGGAAACCAAAGCAATGGATATGATTAGTGTCTAGGGGCCTGTTCTTTCCTTTTTACCTCTGGGGACATCTGTCTATGGGTCTGAGTGCAGGTAGGTACTCAGATGGGCTCAGATTGCCCCCTGTTTTACCTGGGAAGCCACCACTAATGAGATGGATCAGGGACTTTGGAGGTTTATCCTATTAGAAGGGATGTGGCCATTGGAATGGGCACACACAATTCCTTTGGAGTGGGCAAGTACAGTCCTCAGGTTTGGTTCCAGGGGCCTGAGACTGTAGGTTGTGTAGGCCAGGGCTGTTTGGACAGTTGTCTGAAAACACAAACTTGGCTTATGTTTCAGGTCATAGGTATGGCAGGACTTATCTACAGACCATGAGGAGAACTTTTCGGGATTTGAGAGAATCGCGAATGTGAGGCTCTTGCTCAAGTTTTTGTCTCTGGATATCGTGTCACTCATGGTCGTGAAATTTCTGGGTGACTTCATGGCAAATGGACGAGTCTTACTCCCTGGTGGTTTGGCCCAGTCCAAAGCCTTTGGGGTCACTCTGTGGGATGGAATAAGTCCGTTTTTTTTTTTTTTTTTGATGTTGTTTTCTCTTTAACCTCAGGTGTCTCACCAAATGAGGGATTCCAGAGTAGAGCCCTGGGGGGGGGTGACTGGACAATCAGAAATCTGGTTAAAAATTGGGGCCTAGGGACATATCAAGCCCATTATGACTTCTAATGGTCCAGTCACTGAGAAGACTTACTAGAGGACAGGACTCATGCTGAGGGTCACAATGCGTGTTTATGCCCTAGTCGCACTCAAGAATGAGCAGGGCCTCAGGGTGAATGCTGGTCTCTCCTACACACTGAACGTTGGACGAAGTGCCACAAGGTTTCCTACAATGGGTAAGGAGGTTTTCTGATTTCTGCATCACACTCACCCCTGGGCAGGCCTCGGTTCTGAGGCTTGAAAACTGAGGTAGGGAAGAGATGATGACCTAAGGCCATGGCGGGTCTTATGTGCTCAGTGTGCGGTCTGTTTTCCGGGTGTTGGTCAGGAAGTCCGGGTTCAGGTAGTGTCCGACAGTGCATTAGTGCCCAGGTTAGACTATATAATTTGGGTGAAGTCGAGTGCTGTGGAGGTTTATCCTCATTGAAGGTGCCTGGGCAGCTCATGAGGCAATAATTTTTTTCAAGAGGGCAGGCAGAGTGCTGCATTGTCGGTCCGGAATTGCCAAAATTGAGGGCTTCCGTGCCAGGAGTGTGAGGACGGAAGTCTGAGAAGACAAGCTAGACTTGGGTTTCAGGGCGAGGGCACGGCAGGTACCCCCTGCAGATCTGAAACAATACGCATGCATCTGAAGTCAGGGCGAGGATCAGACGTTGGCTCAGGTTGGAGTTTCCGTGCATGAAGGCCGCTTCATGAAGGGAGCGGAATCTCGAGGCCATTGAGTTTTTCCCACGTTGGGAGTTGTGGGATGCCCCCTTCTAGGATTCCTTCTGCGCGACAATTGAGACCTGTTGGACAGCTCCAGGACATCCCATATGGAATGACTCCAGAGCACAGTTCGAGGATGAATGCCTGGGAAGCCCGCCTCGCATTCCAATTGTCTCCTAGCAACAAGACAGTTTAGATCTGATCCCTCTGCGGGAGCAACCGGGGTGGCTGAGTTGATATGGACTTTCCTGATGATGGGTCCTAATGTGTTTTTGTGTCCATGAGGGCCTTGGAATGGGGCGGTGGCACTGGGACCCTGAACTACTTTCCTATGCTTTGGACATGGCTCCCATGCATAGGTTTCCTTGTGGAGACGAGATGAGTTCTGCTGGGTGCCTCAGCAAAACCCCTATGCTCGTATTGGAATCAGGCTTTTGAGGAGACATGCCTGTAAAACAAGGCAATGGATTCTATTATGGTCTAGTGTCCTGTCTGGTTCAATCTTCTCCTTGGGGACATCCATTAATGGTATGAGTGGAGGTAGATTATGAGCTGGTGTCAGACAGTCCTTGTTTGTTCCGGGCGACCTACACCATTGGGATGGCCTCAGGGACTTTGGAGGTTTCTCCTAATTTGTACGATATTGGACAATGGAATGGGCAGAATTCCCATGGATGGTAGGCACAGTCCTAATGTGTGGCTCCAGGGGCCGCAGCCTGGAGGGTGTGTGGCCCTGGACTTTGAGGACAGAAGTCTGAAAACACAAACTCAGCTTAGGTATGGGGACATAGGTATGGCAGGCCCGATCTACAAACCATGAGAAGAACTCTTCAGGATATGAAGAAAGTGCGAGTCTGAGGCGCTTGCTCAGGTTTTTTTCTCTGGATTATATTCAGCGATGGAACAATCTACAGACATGAATCGAGATCTCGTGCATCTGAAACCAGGGCGAGGATCAGACGATCGCTCAAGTTGGTGTTTCTGTCCCTGATGGCCCCTTCACAAAGGGGCGGCATCACGAGGCCATGGGTGTTTTCCCACGATGGGATTTGTGAGAAGCTCCAAACTGCAAAGTGTCTTCTGCAGGACAATTGGGACCTGTTGTTTGGCTCCAGGCCAATGATTCTGAGCAGGGTTCTAAGGATGCATGGCTGGGTAGCCCACCTCACATTCCAATTGTCTCCTAGAAACAAGACAGGTTAGATCTGATGGATCTGGGGGAGCAACCGAGGAGTTGAGTTGAAATGGACTCTCCTATGGATGGGTCCTAATGTGCTTTTGTGTCGATGGAGACCTTGGAATGAAGCGGTGGCACTGGGGCCCTGAAGGGTTCTCCTAAACAGAGGCTTTGACACAGCTTCAACGTACAAGTTTCCCATGTGTAGATGAGATGTTTTCTGATGGGTGAGTCAAGAAACAGCCATATGCTGGTTTTGAAATCCAGGCCTCTGAGGAGAGATGCCTGGAAACCAAAGCAATGGATATGATTAGTGCCTAGGGGCCTGTTCTTTCCTTTTTACCTCTGGGGACATCTGTCTATGGGTCTGAGTACAGGTAGGAGCTCAGATGGGCTCAGATTGCCCCTGTTTTACCTGGGAAGCCACCACTAATGAGATGGATCAGGGACTTTGGAGGTTTATCCTATTAGAAGGGATGTGGCCATTGGAATGGGCACACACAATTCCCTTGGAGAGGGCAAGTATATTTTTCAGGTTTGGCTCCAAGGGCCTAAGCTGTAGGTTGTGAAGTCCAGGGCTGTTTGGACAGTTGTCTGAAAATACAAACTTGGCTTATGTTTCAGGTCATAGGTATGGCAGGACTTATCTACAGACCATGAGGAGAACTTTTCGGGATTTGAGAAAAGGGCCAGTGTGAGGCTCTTGCTCAAGTTTTTGTCTCTGGATATCGTGTCACTCATGGTTGTGAAATTTCTGGGTGACTTCATGGGAAATGGACGAGTCTTACTCCCTGGTGGTTTGGACCAGTCCAAAGCGTTTGGGGTCACTCTGTGGGATGGAAGAAGTCCGTTTTTTTTTTTTTTTTGATGTTGTTTTCTTTTTAACCTCAGGTGTCCCCCCAAATGAGGGATTCCAGAGTAGAGCCCTGGGGTGGTGGGTGACTGGACAATCAGAAATCTGGTTAAAAATTGTGGCCTAGGGACATATCAAGCCCATTATGACATCTAATGGTCCAGTCACTGAGAGGACTTACTAGAGGACAGGACTTATGCTGAGGGTCACAATGCGTGTTTATGCCCTTGTTGCACTCAAGAATGGGCGGGGCCTCAGGGTGAATGCTGGTTTCTCCTACACTGAACGTTGGACGACGTGCCAACCACAAGGTTTCTTACCATGGGTAAGGAGGTGTTCTGATTTCTGCATCACACTCACCCCTGGGCAGTGATTGGAGATAATGTCTCGGTTCTGAGGCCTGAAAACTGAGGTAGGGAAGAGAGGATGACCTAAGGCCATGGCGGTCTTATGTGCACAGTGTGCGGTCTGCTTTCCTGGTGTTGGTCAGGAGGTCCGGGCTCAGGTTGTGTCCGACAGTGCATTAGTTCCCAGGTTAGACTATTAATTTGGGTGAAGTCGAGTGCTGTGGAGGTTTATCCTCATTGAAGGTGCCTGGGCAGCTCATGAGGCAATAATTTTTTTTCAGACGGCAGGCAGAGTGCTGCATTGTGTGTCCAGAATTGCCAAACATAAGGGCTTCGGGGCCAGGAGTGTGAGGACGGAAGTCTGAGAAGACAAGCTAGACTTGGGTTTCAGGGCGAGGGCACGGCAGGTACCCCCTGCAGAACTGAACCAATACACATGCGTCTGAAGTCAGGGCGAGGATCAGACGTTGGCTCAGGTTGGAGTTTCCGTGCATGAAGGCCGCTCATGAAGGGAGCGGAATCTCGAGGCCACTGAAGTTTTCCCACGTTGGGAGTTGTGGGATGCCCCCTTCAAGGATTCCTTCTGCGGGACAATTGAGACCTTTTGGACAGCTCCAGGACATCCCATATGGAATGACTCCAGAGCACCGTTCAAGGATGGATGCCTGGGAAGCCCACCTCGCATTCCAATTGTCTCCTAGTAACAAGACAGTTTAGATCTTACGGCTCTGCAGGATCATCGGGGGTGGCTGAGTTGAAATGAACTTTCCTGAGGATCGGTCGTAATGTGTTTTTGTGTCCATGAGGGCCTTGGAATGGGCGGTGGCTCCGGGACCATGAAGTACTCTCCTATGCTTTGGACATGGCTCCCATGCATAGGTTTCCTTGTGGAGACGAGATGAGTTCTGCTGGGTGCCTCAGCAAAACCCCTATGCTCGTATTGGAATCAGGCTTTTGAGGAGACATGTCTGTAAAACAAGGCAATGGATCCTATTATGGCCTACGGTCCTGTCTGGTTCAATCATTTCCTTGGGGACATCCATTTATGGTATGAGTGGAGGTCGATTATCAGCTGGTGTCAGACAGCCCTTGTTTGTTCCGGGCGACCTACACTATTGGGATGGCCTCAGGGACTTTGGAGGTTTCTCCTAATTTGTACGATTTAGACAATGGAATGGGCAGAATTCCCATGGATTGTTAGGCACAGTCCTAATGTGTGGCTCCAGGGGCCCCAGCCTGGAGGTGTGTGGCCCAGGACTTTGAGGACAGAAGTCTGAAAACACAAACTCAGCTTAGGTTTGAGGACGTAGGTATGGCAGGCCTGAGCTACAAACCTTGAGAAGAACTCTTCAGGATATGAAGAAAGTGCGAGTCTGAGGCGCTTGCTCAGGTTTTTGTCTCTGGATTTTGTATCAGCGACGGCACAATCTACAGACGTGAATCGAGATCTCGTGCATCTGAAGTCAGGGCGAGGATCAGACGATCGCTGAAGTTTGTGTTTCTGTCCCTGATGGCCCCTTCACGAAGGGGCGGCATCATGAGGCCATGGGGGTTTTCCCACGATGGGAGTTGTGAGAAGCTCCAAACTGCAAAGTGTCTTCTGAGGACATTTGAGTCCTTTTTTTTCCCTCCAGGCCAATGATTCTGAGCAGGGTTCTAAGGATGCATGGCTGGGTAGCCCACCTCGCATTCCTATTGTCTCCTAGAAACAAGACAGGTTATCTGCTGGATCGGGGGAGCAACCGAGGAGGCTGAGTGAAATGGACTCTCCTTTGGATGGGTCCTAATGTGCTTTTGTGTCTATGGAGACCTTAAAATGAAGCGGGGGCACTGGGGCCCTGAAGGGTTCTTCTAAACAGAGGCTTTGACACAGCTCCAACGTGCAAGTTTCCCAAGGGTAGATGAGATGTTTTCTGATGGGTGACTCAAGAAAGAGCTATATGCTGGTTTTGAAATCCAGGCCTCTGAGGAGAGATGCCTGGAAACCAAAGCAATGGATATGATTAGTGCCTAGGGGCCTGTTCTTTCCTTTTTACCTCTGGGGACATCTGTCTATTGGTCTGAGTACAGGTAGGTGCTCAGATGGGCTCAGATTGCCCCTGTTTTACCTGGGAAGCCACCACTATTGAGATGGATCAGGGACTTTGGAGATTTATCCTATTAGAAGGGATGTGGCCATTGGAATGGGCACACACAATTACCTTGGAGAGGGCAAGTACAGTCCTCAGGTTTGGCTCCAGTGGCCTGAGCCTGTAGGTTGTGTAGGCCAGGGCTGTTTGGAGAGTTGTCTGAAACAACAAACTTGGCTTATGTTTCAGGTCATAGGTATGGCAGGACTTAAACTACAGACAATGAGGAGAACTTTTCGGGATTTGAGAAAAGGGCGAGTGTGAGGCTCTTGCTCAAGTTTTTGTCTCTGGATATCGTGTCACTCATGGTCGTGAAATTTCTGGGTGACTTCATTGGAAATGGACGAGTCTTACTCCCTGGTGGTTTGGACCAGTCCAAAGCTTTTGGGGTCACTCTGTGGGATGGAAGAAGTCCGTTTTTTTTTTTTTTGATGTTGTTTTCTTTTTCACCTCAGGTGTCTCACCTAATGAGGGATTCCAGAGTAGAGCCCTGGGGGGGGGGTGACTGGACAATCAGAAATCTGGTTAAAAATTGGGGCTTAGGGACATATCAAGCCCATTATGACATCTAATGGTCCAGTCACTGAGAGGACTTACTAGAGGACAGGACTCATGCTGAGGGTCACAATGCGTGTTTATGCCCTTGTCGCACTCAAGAATGGGCGGGGCCTCAGGGTGAATGCTGGTTTCTCCTACACTGAACGTTGGACGACGTGCCAACCACAAGGTTTCTTACCATGGGTAAGGAGGTGTTCTGATTTCTGCATCACACTCACCTCTGGGCAGTGATTGAAAATAATGTCTTGGTTCTGAGGCCTGAAAACTGAGGTAAGGAAGAGATGATGACCTAAGGCCATGGCGGGTCTTATGTGCTCAGTGTGCGGTCTAGTCAGGAGGTCCGGGCTCAGGTTGTGTCCGACAGTGCATTAGTGCCCAGGTTAGACTATATAATTTGGGTAAAGTCGAGTGCTGTGGAGGTATATCCTCATTGAAGGTGCCTGGCCAGCTCTTGAGGCAATCATTTTTTTCTAGAGGGCAGGCAGAGTGCTGCATTGTGGGTCCGGAATTGCCAAACTTTTGGGCTTATATCAACGATGGCCGTGGAATGTGGGGAGGTTTCATGGGCCATGCACGAATCTTCCTCTCTGTGTATTTGGCCCGGTCCAAATTATTTTTCGTCTATCTGTGGGTGGGAGGTCTCCGTTCAGGTTTATTACCTCAGGTGTCCGAACAAAAGTGGAATTCCAAAGCAGAGCCCTGGGGAAGAGTGAAGGGACAACCCAAACTATGGTTAAAAATTGGGGCCTAGCGGCATGGCAGGCCCAATAAGCTGTCTCTTCATCCAGCCACTGAGAGGCATTACTTGAGGATTGGGCTCAGGCTGAGGGTCAAATGTGTGTTTGTGACAATTGTGGCCCTCGAGCATGGGCGGGGCCGCATGGGCCTCCCTGGTTACAACTACACTGGACCTTGGACAACATGCCAATCACAAGGTCTCTTGCCATGCGAAAGTGTTCTGATTTCTGCATCATTTTCAATCGTGAGCAGTGATTGGACATAAGGTCTAGGTTCTGAAGCCTGAAAAATCGCATTTGGGAAGAGATGACGATCTAATGCGATGGCGCATCTGATATGCTCAGTGTGCGGTCAGTTGCCTGGGTGTTGGTCAGGAGGTTCTGGCTCAGGTTGTGTCAGACAGTGCACTAGTGCCCAAGTTAGACTATATAATTTGGGTACAGTCGAGTGCCCTGTAGGTTTATCCTCATTTGAGGTGCCTGGGCACCTCATTAGGCAAGATATTTTTTCTAGACGGCAGGCAGAGTGCTGCATTGTGGGTCCGGAATTGCCAAAATGGAGGACTTCTGGGCCAAGAGTTTGAGGACAGAAGTCTGAGAAAACAAGCTAGACTTGGGCTTCAGGCCTAGGGCACGGTAGTTACCCCCTGCAGATCGGAAAAAATATCTCAAGCATCTGAAGTCACGGCGAGGATCAGACGTTGGCTCAGGTTGTAGTTTCTGTGCATGACTGCCCCTTCATGAAAGGAGCGGAATCTCAAGGCCATGGAGCTTTTCCCACGTTGGGAGTTGTGTGATGCCCCCTTCAACGATTCCTTCTGCAGTAAAATCGAGACCTGTTAGGCAGCCCCAGGACATCCCATATGGAATGCCTCCAGAGCACCGTTTGAGGATGGATGCCTGGGAAGCCCGCCTCGCATTCCAATTGTCTCCTAGCAACAATACAGTTGAGATCGGATGGCTCTGCGGGAGCTAACGGGGTGGCTGAGTTGAAATGGACTTTCCTGAGGATGGGGCCTAAAGTGTGTTTGTGTCCATGAGGGCCTTGGAATGGTGCGGTGGCACCGGGACCCTGAAGTATTCTCCTAAGCTTTTGACAAGGCTCCCATGCACAAGTTTCCTTGTGGAGAGGAGATTTGTTCTGATGGGTGCCTCAGGAAAACCCTTATGCTGGTCTTGGAATCCAGGCTCTTGAGGAGACATGCCTGTAAACCAAAGCAATGGATCCGACTATTGCCTAGGATCCTGTCTGGTTCAATCTTATTCTCTGGGGATATCCGTCTATGGAATGAGTGGATGTAGATGCTCACCTGGTGTCAGACCACCTTGTTTGTCCCAGGAGACCTAAACTATTGGTTTTGCCTCGGGGACTTTGGAGAGTTCTCCAAATTTGTAAGATTTTGGACAATGATATGGTCAGAATTCCTATTGATTGGGTAGGCACAGTCCGAATGTGTGGCTCCAGGGGCCCCAGCCTGGAGGGTGTGTGGCCCAGGACTTTGAGGACAGAAGTCTGAAAACACAAACTCACCTTATGTTTGGGGACGTAGGTATGGCAGGCCCAATCTACACAACATGAGCAGAACTCTTCAGGATATGAAGAAAGAGCGAGTCTGAGGCACTTGCTCAGGCTTTTGTCTCTGGATTTTATATCAACGATGGCCGTGGAATGTGGGGAGGCATCATGGGCCATGGACGAATCTTCCTTTCTGTGGATTGGGGCGGTCCCAATTTTTTTCGTCAATCTGTGGGATGGGAGGTCTCCTTTCAGGTTTATTACCTCAGGTGTCCGAACAAAAGAAGAATTCCAAAGCAGAGCCCTGGGGAAGAGTGAAGGGACAACCCAAACTATTGTTAAAAATTGGGACCTAGGGGCTTGGCAGGCCCAATAAGCTGTCTCTTCATCCAGTCACTGAGCGGCCTTACTTGAGACTGGGCTCAGGCTGAGGGTCAAATGTGTGTTTGTGACAATAGTGGCCCGCGAGCATGGGTGGGGCCTCATGGGCCAAACTGGTTTCAACTACACTGGACCTTGGACAACATGCCAATCACAAGGTATCTTGCCATGGGGAAGGTGTTCTGATTTCTGCACCATTTTCAATCGTGAGCAGTGATTGGACATAAGGTATAAGTTCTGAAGCCTGAAAAATCGCAGTTGGGAAGAGATGACGACCTAAAGCGATGGCGCGTCTGATATGCTCAGTGTGCGGTCAGCTGCCTGGGTGTTGGTCAGGGGGTTCTGGCTGAGGTTCTGTCAGACAGTGTATTAGTGCCCAGGTTAGACTATATAATTTTGGTACAGTCGAGTTCCCTGTAGGTTTATCCTCATTTGAGGTGCCTGGGCACCTCATTAGGCAAGATATTTTTTCTAGAGGGCAGGCAGAGTGCTGCCTTGTGGGTCCGGAATTGCCAAAATGGAGGACTTCCGGGCCAGGAGATTGAGGACAGAAGTCTGAGAACACAAGATAGACTTGGGCTTCAGGCCGAGGGCACGGCAGGTACCCCCTGCAGATCGGAAACAATATCTCAAGCATCTGAAGTCACGGCGAGGATCAGACGTTGGCTCAGGTTGCAGTTTCTGTGCATGACCGCCCCTTCATGAACGGAGCGGAATCTCAAGGCCATGGAGGTTTTCCGACGTGGGAGTGGTGGGATGCCCCCTTCAATGATTCCTTCTGTGTGACAATTGAGACCTGTTGGGCAGCCCAGGACATCCCATATGGAATGACCAGAGCACCCTTGGAGAATGGATGCCAGGGAAGCCCGCCTCACAATCCAATTGTCTACTAGCCACAATACAGTTGAGATCGGATCCCTCTGCGAGAGCAACCGGGGTGGCTGAGTTGAAATGGACTTTCCTGAGGATGGGCACTAATGTGTGTTTGTGTCCATGAGGGCCTTGAAATGGGGCGGTGGCACTGGGACCCTGAAGTATTCTCCTAAGCTTTTGACATAGCTCCCATGCACAAGTTTCCTTGTGGAGAGGAGATTTGTTCTGATGGGTGCCTCAGGAAACCCATTATGCTGGTATTGGAATCCAGACTTTTGAAGAGACATGCCTGTAAACCAATGCAATGTATTCGATTATGGCCTAGGGTCCTGTCTTGTTCATTCTTCTTGTCTGGGGATATTCATCTATGGAATGAGTGGAGGTAGATGCTCACCTGGTGTCTTACCGCCCTTGTTTGTCCCCGGAGACCTACACTATTGGTTTGGCCTCAGGGACTTTGGAGAGTTCTCCTAATTTGTACGATTTTGGACAATTGAATGGGCAGAATTCCCATGGATTGGGTAGGCACAGTCCTAATGTGTGGCTTCAGAGGCCCCAGCATGAGGGTGTGTGGCCCAGGACTTTGAGGACAGAAGTCTGAAAACACAAACTCAGCTTAGGTTTGGGGATGTAGGTATGGCAGGCCCAATCTACAAATCATGAGAAGAAATCTTCAGGATATGAAGAAAGAGCGAGTCTGAGGCACTTGCTCAGGCTTTTGATTTGGATTTTATATCAACGATGTCCGTGGAATGGGGGAGGACTCATGGGCCATGGACGAATCTTCCTCTCTGTGGATTTGGCCCGATCCCAATTGTTTTTCGTCAATCTGTGGGATGGGATTTCTCCTTTCAGGTTTATTACCTCAGGTGTCTGAACAAAAGAGGAATTCCAAAGCAGAGCCCTGGGGAAGAGTGAAGGGAAAACCCAAACTATGGTTAAAAATTGGGGCCTAGGGGCATGGCAGGCACAATAAGCTGTCTCTTCATCCAGCCACTGAGAGGCCTTACTTGAGGCCTGGGCTCAGGCTGAGGGTCACAGTGTGTGTTTGTGACCAACGTGGCACGCGAGCATGGGCGGGGCCTCATGGGCCACACTGGTTTCAACTACACTGGACCTTGGACAACATGCCAATCACAAGGTCTCTTGCCATGGGGAAGGTGTTTTGATTTCTGCATCATTTTCAACCCTGGGCAGTGTTTGGAGATAAGGTCTAGGTTCTGAAGCCTGAAAAATCGCAGTTGGGAAGAGATGACAATCTAAGGCGATGGCGCATCTGATATGCTCAGTGTGCGGTCAACTTCCTGGGTGTTGGTCAGGAGGTTCTGGCTCAGGTTGTGTCATACAGTGCACTAGTGCCCAAGTTAGACTATATAATTTGGGTACAGTCGAGTGCCCTGTAGGTTTATCCTCATTTGAGGTGCCTGGGCACCTCATTAGGCAAGATATTTTTTCTAGAGGGCAGGCAGAGTGCTGCCTTGTGTGTCCGGAATTGCCAAACTTGAGGGCTTCTGGGACAGGAGTGTGAGGACAGAAGTTTGAGAACACGAGCTAGACTTGAGTTTCAGGCCGAGGGCACGGCTGGTACCCCTGCAGTCACAACCAAAATCTCAAGCATCTGAAATCACGGCGAGGATCAGTCGTTGGCTCAGGTTGGAGTTTCTGTGCATGACTGCGCCTTCATGAAAGGAGCGGAATCTCAAGGCCATGGAGGTTTCCGACGTTGGGAGTGGTGGGATGCCCCCTTCAATGATTCCTTCTGTGTGACAATTAAGACCTGTTGGGCAGCTCCAGGACATCCCATATGGAATGACTCCAGAGCACCGTTGGAGGATGGATGCCAGGCAAGCCCGCCTCACAATCCAATTGTCTACTAGCCACAATACAGTTGAGATCGGATCCCTCTGCGGGAGCAACCGGGGTGGATGAGTTGAAATGGACTTTCCTGAGGATGGGCCATAATGTGTGTTTCTGTCCATGAGGACCTTGGAATGGGGCGGTGGCCCCGGGACCCTGAAGTATTCTCCTAAGCTTTTGACATAGCTCCCATGCACAAGTTTCCTTGTGGAGAGGAGATTTGTTCTGATGTGTGCCTCAGGAAACCCATTATGCTGGAATTGGAATCCAGACTTTTGAAGAGACATGCCGGTAAAACAAAGCAATGTATTCGATTATGGCCTAGGGTCCTGTCTTGTTCATTCTCCTTCTCTGGGGATATTCATCTATGGAATGATTGGAGGTAGATGCTCACCTGGTGTCAGACCACCCTTGTTTGTCCCTGGAGACCTACACTATTGGGATTGCCTCGGGGCCTTTGAGAGTTCTCCCAATTTGTAAGATTTTGGACAATTGAATGGGCAGAATACCCATGGATTGGGTAGGCACAGTCCGAATGTGTGGCTCCAGGGGCCCCAGCCTGGAGGGTGTGTGGCCCAGGACTTTGAGGACAGAAGTCTGAAAACACAAACTCACCTTATGTTTGGGGACGTAGGTATGGCAGGCCCAATCTACAAATCATGAGAAGAAATCTTCAGGATATGAAGAAAGAGCGATTCTGAGGCACTTGCTCAGGCTTTTGTCTCTGGATTTTATATCAATGATGGTGTGGAATGTGGGGAGGCCTCATGGGCCATGGACGAATATCCTTCTGTGGATTGGGGCGGTCCCAATTATTTTCGTCAATCTGTGGGATGGGAGGTCTCCTTTCAGGTTTATTACCTCAGGTGTCCGAACAAAAGAAGTATTCTAAAGCAGAGCCCTGGGGAAGAGTGAAGGGACAACCCAAACTATGGTTAAAAATTTGGGGCCTAGGGGCATGGCAGGCACAATAAGCTGTCTCTACATCCAGCCACTGAGAGGCCTTACTTGAGGACTGGGCTCAGGCTGAGGGTCACAGTGTGTGTTTGTGACCAACGTGGCACGTGAGCATGGGCGGGGCCTCATGGGCCAAACTGGTTTCAACTACACTGGACCTTGCACAACATGCCAATTACAAGGTCTCTTGCCATGGGGAAGGTGTTCTGATTTCTGCATCATTTTCAATCGTGAGCAGTGATTGGACATAAGGTATAGGTTCTGAAGCCTGAAAAATCGTAGTTGGGTAGAGATGACGACCTAAGGCGATGGCGCGTCTGATATGCTCAGTGTGTGGTCAGCTGCCTGGGTGTTGGTCAGGAGGTTCTGACTCAGGTTGTGTCAGACAGTGTATTAGTGCCCAGGTTAGACTATATAATTTTGGTACTGTCGAGTGCCCTGTAAGTTTATCCTCATTTGAGGTGCCTGGGCACCTCATTAGGCAAGATATTTTTTCTAGAGGGCAGGCAGAGTGCTGCATTGTGGGTCCGGAATTGCCAAACTTTTGGGCTTCTGGGCCAGGAGTGTGATGACAGAAGTCTGAGAACACAAGCTAGACTTGAGTTTCAGGCCGAGGGCACGGCTGGTACCCCCTGCAGTTGCAACCAAAATCTCAAGCATCTGAAGTCACGGCGAGGATCAGACGTTGGCTCAGGTTGTAGTTTCTGTGCATAACTACCCCTTCATGAACGGAGCGGAATCTCAAGGCCATGGAGGTTTTCCGACGTGGGATTGGTGTGATGCCCCCTTCAATGATTCCTTCTGTGTGACAATTGAGACCTGTTGGGCAGCTCCAGGACATCCCATATGGAATGACTCCAGAGCACCCTTGGAGGATGGATGTCAGGGAAGCACGCCTCGCAATCCAATTGTCTACTAGCCACAATACAGTTGAGATCGGATCCCTCTGCGGGAGCAACCTGTGTGGCTGAGTTGAAATGGACTTTCCTGAGGATGGGCCCTAATGTGTTTTTGTGTCCATGAGGGCCTTGAAATGGGGCGGTGGCACTGGGACCCTGAAGTATTCTCCTAAGCTTTTGACATAGCTCCCATGCACAAGTTTCCTTGTGGAGAGGAGATTTGTTCTGATGGGTGCCTCAGGAAACCCATTACGCTGGTATTGGAATCCAGACTTTTGAAGAGACATGCCTGTAAACCAAAGCAATGTATTCGATTATGGCCTAGGGTCCTGTCTTGTTCATTCTTCTTCGCTGGGGATATTCATCTATGGAATGAGTGGAGGTAGATGCTCACCTGGTGTTAGACCGTCCTTGTATGTCCCCGGAGACCTACACTATTGGGATGGCCTCGGGGACTTTGGAGAGTTCTCATAATTTGTACGATTTTGGACAATGGAATGGGCAGAATTCCCATGGATTGGGTAGGCACAGTCCTAATGTGTGGCTTCAGGGGCCCCTACCTGAGGGTGTGTGGTTTAGGTCTTTGAGGACAGAAGTCTGAAAACACAAATTCAGCCTAGGTTTGGGGATGTAGGTATGGCAGGCCCAATCTACAAATCATTAGAAGAAATCTTCAGGATATGAAGAAAGAGCGATTCTGAGGCACTTGCTCAGGCTTTTGCATTTGGATTTTATATCAACGATGGCCGTGGAATGTGGGGTGGACTCATGGGTCATGGACGAATCTTCCTCTCTGTGGATTTGGCCCGATCCCAATTGTTTTTCGTCAATCTGTGGGATGGGAAGTCTCCTTTCAGGTATATTACCTCAGGTGTCTGAACAAAAGAGGTATTCCAAAGCAGAGTCCTGGGGAAGAGTGAAGGGAAAACCCAAACTATGGTTAAAAATTGGGGCCTAGGGGCATGGCAGGCAAAATAAGCTGTCTCTACATCCAGCCACTGAGAGGCCTTACTTGAGGGCAGGGTTCAGGCTGAGGGTCACAATGTGTGTTTGTGACCAATGTGGCACGTGAGCATGGGCGGGGCCTCATGGGCCACACTGGTTTCAACTACACTGGACCTTGGACAACATGCCAATCACAAGGTCTCTTGCCATGGGGAAGGTGTTTTGATTTCTGCATCATTTTCAACCCTGGGCAGGGGTTGGAGATAAGGTCTAGGTTCCGAAGCCTGAAAAATCGCAGTTGGGAAGAGATGACGATCTAAGGCGATGGCGCGTCTGATATGCTCAGTGTGCGGTCAACTGCCTGGGTGTTGGTCAGGAAGTTCTGGCTCAGGATGTGTCAGAAAGTGCACTAGTGCCCAAGTTAGACTATATAATTTGGGTACAGTCGAGTGCCCTGTAGGTTTATCCTCATTTGAGGTGCCTGGGCACCTCATTAGGCAAGATATTTTTTCTAGAGGGCAGGCTGAGTGCTGCATTGTGGATCCGGAATTGCCAAAATGGAGGATTTCTCGGCCAGGAATGTGAGGACAGAAGTCTGAGAACACAAGCTAGACTTGGGCTTCAGGCCGAGGGCACGGTAGGTACCCCCTGCAGATCGGAAACAATATCACAAGCACCTGAAGTCATGGCGAGGATCAGACGTTGGCTCAGGTTGTAGTTTCTGTGCATGACTGCCCCTTCATGAAAGAAGTGGAATCTCAAGGCCATGGAGCTTTTCCCACGTTGGGAGTTGTGTGATGCCCCCTTCAAGGATTCCATCTGTTGGACAATTGAGACCTGTTGGGCAGCTCCAGGACATCTAATATGGAATGACTCCAGAGCACCGTTCGAGGATGGATGCCTGGGAAACCCGCCTCGCATTCCAATTGTCTCCTAGGAACAATACAGTTGAGATCGGATGGCTCTGCGGGAGCAACCGTGGTGGCTGAGTTGAAAGGACTTTCCTGAGAATGGGACCTTAAGTGTGTTTGTGTCCATGAGGGCCTTGGAATGGGGCGGTGGTACCGGGACCCTGAAGTATTCTCCTAAGCTTTTGACATAGCTCCCATGCACAAGTTTCCTTGTGGAGAGGAGATTTGTTCTGATGGGTGCCTCAGGAAAACCCTTATGCTAGTCTTGGAATCCAGGCTCTTGAGTAGACATGCCTGTAAACCAAAGCAATGGATCCGATTATTGCCTAGGATCCTGTCTGGTTCAATCTTCTTCTCTGGGGATATCCGTCTATGGAATGAGTGGAGGTAGATGCTCACCTGGTGTCAGACCACCCTTGTTTGTCCCTGGAGACCTACACTATTGGGATGGCCTCGGGGACCTTGGAGAGTTCTCCCAATTGTAAGATTTTGGACAATGGAATGGGCAGAATTTCCATGGATTGTGTAGGCACAGTCCGAATGTGTGGCTCCAGGGGCCCCAGCCTGGAGGCTGTGTGGCCCAGGACTTTGAGGACAGAAGTCTGAAAACACAAACTCACCTTATGTTTGGGGACGTAGGTATGGCAGGCCCAATCTACAAATCATGAGAAGAACTCTTCAGGATATGAAGAAAGAGCGAGTCTGAGGCACTTGCTCAGGCTTTTGTCTCTGGGTTTTATATCAATGTTGGCCGTGGAATGTGGGGAGGCATCATGGGCCATGGAAGAATCTACCTCTCTGTGGATTGGCCCGGTCCCAATTATTTTTCGTCAATCTGTGGGATGGGAGGTCTCCTTCAGGTTTATTACCTCAGGTGTCCGAACAAAAGAAGAATTCCAAAGCAGAGCCCTGGGGAAGAGTGAAGGGACAACCCAAACTATGGTTAAAAATTGGGGCCTAGGGTCATGGCAGGCCCCATATGCTGTCTCTTCATCCAGCCACTGAGCGGCCTTACTTGAGGACTGGGCTCAGGCTGAGGGTCAAATGTGTGTTTGTGACAAATGTGGCCCGCGAGCATGGGCGGGGCCTCATGGGCCAAACTGGTTTCCACTACACTGGACCTTGGACAACATGGCAATCACAAGGTCTCTTGCCATGGGGAAGGTGTTCTGATTTCTGCATCATTTTCAATCGTGAGCAGTGATTGGACATAAGGTATAGGTTCTGAAGCCTGAAAAACCGCAGTTGGGAAGAGATGACGACCTAAGGCGATGGCGCGTCTGATATGCTCAGTGTGCGGTCAACTGCCTGGGTGTTGGTCAGGAGGTTCTGACTCAAGTTGTGTCAGACAGTGTATTAGTGCCCAGGTTAGACTATATAATTTGGGTACAGTCGAGTGCCGTGTAGGTTTATCCTCATTTGAGGTGCCTGGGCACCTCATTAGGCAAGATATTTTTTCTAGAGGGCAGGCAGAGTGCTGCATTGTGGGTCCGGAATTGCCAAACTTTTGGGCGTCTGGGCCAGGAGTGTGAGGACAGAAGTCTGAGAACACAAACTAGACTTGAGTTTCAGGCCGAGGGCACGGCTTGTACTCCCTGCAGTCGCAATCAAAATCTCAAGCATCTGAAGTCACGGCGAGGATCAGACGTTGGCTCAGGTTGGAGTTTCTCTGCATGACTTCCCTTTCATGAAAGGAGCGGAATCTCAAGGCCATGGAGGTTTTCCGACGAGGGAGTGGTGGGATGCCCCCTTCAATGTTTCCTTCTGTGTGACAATTGAGACCTTTTGGGCAGCTCCAGGACATCTAATATGGAATGACTCCAGAGCACCGTAGGAGGATGGATGCCAGGCAAGCCCGCGCGCAATCCAATTGTCTACTAGCCACAATACAGTTGAGATCGGATCCCTCTGCGGGAGCAACCGGGGTGGCTGAGTTGAAATGGACTTTCCTGAGGATGGGCCCTAATGTGTGTTTGTGTCCATGAGGGCCTTGAAATGGGGCGGTGGCACTGGGACACTGAAGTATTCTCCTAAGCTTTTGACATAGCTCCCATGCACAAGTTTCCTTGTGGAGAGGAGATTTGTTCTGATGGGTGCCTCAGGAAACCCATTATGCTGGTATTGGAATCCAGACTTTTAAAGAGACATGCCTGTAAACCAAAGCAATGTATTCGATTATGGCCTAGGGTCCTGTCTTGTTCATTCTTCTTGTCTGGGGATATTCATCTATGGAATGAGTGGAGGTAGATGCTCACCTGGTGTTAGACCGTCCTTGTTTGTCCCCGGAGACCTACACTATTGGGATGGCCTCGGGGACTTTGGAGAGTTCTCATAATTTGTACGATTTTGGACAATGGAATGGGCAGAATTCCCATGGATTGGGTAGGCACAGTCCTAATGTGTGGCTTCAGGGGCCCCAGCCTGAGAGTGTGTTGCCCAGGACTTTGAGGACAGAAGTCTGAAAACACAAACTCAGCTTAGGTTTGGGGATGTAGGTATGGCAGGCCCAATCTACAAATCATGAGAAGAAATCTTCAGGATATGAAGAAAGAGCGATTCTGAGGCACTTGCTCAGGCTTTTGCATTTGGATTTTATATCAACGATGGCCGTGGAATGTGGGGAGGACTCATGGGCCATGGACGAATATTCCTCTCTGTTGATTTGGCCCGATCCCAATTGTTATTCCTCAATCTGTGGGATGGGAGGTCTCCTTTCAGCTTTATTATCTCAGGTGTCTGAACAAAAGAGGAATTCCAAAGCAGAGCCCTGGGGAAGAGTCAAGGGAAAACCCAAACTATGGTTAAAAATTGGGGCCTAGGGGTATGGCAGGCACTATAAGCTGTCTCTTCATCCAGCCACTGAGAGGCTTTACTTGAGGGCTCGGCTCAGGGTGAGGGTCACAGTGTGTGTTTGTGACCAACGTGGCACGCGAGCATGGGCGGGGCCTCATGGGTCACACTGGTTTCAACTAAATTAGACCTTGGACAACATGCCAAACACAAGGTCTCTTGCCATGGGGAAGGTCTTCTGATTTCTGCATCATTTTCAACCCTGGGCAGTGGTTGGAGATAAGGTCTAGGTTCCGAAGCTTGAAAAATCGCAGTTGGGAATAGATGACGATCTAAGGCGATGGCGCGTCTGATATGCTCAATGTGCAGTCAACTGCCTGGGTGTTGGTCAGGAGGTTCTGGCTCAGGTTGTGTCATACAGTGCACTAGTGCCCAAGTTACACTATATAATTTGGGTACAGTCGAGTGCCCTGTAGGTTTATCCTCATTTGAGGTGCCTGGGCACCTCATTAGGCAAGATATTTTTTCTAGAGGGCAGGCAGAGTGCTGCATTGTGGGTCCGGAATTGCCAAAATGGAGAATCTGGGCCAGGAGTTTGAGGACAGAAGTCTGAGAACACAAGATAGACTTGGGCTTCAGGCCGAGGGCACGGTAGTTACCCCCTGCAGATCGGAAACAATATCTAAGCATCTGAAGTCAGGGCGAGGATGAGACGTTGGCTCAGGTTGTAGTTTCTGTGCATGATTGCCCCTTCAAGAAAGGAGCGGAATCTCAAGGCCATGGAGATTTTCCCACATTGGGAGTTGTGTGATGCCCCCTTCAAGGATTCCTTCTGCGGGACAATTGAGACCTGTTGGGCAGCTCTAGGACATCCCATATGGAATGACTCCAGAGCACCGTTCGAGGATGGATGCCAGGGAAGCCCGCCTCTCTTTCCAATTGTCTCCTAGCTATGATACAGTTGTGATCGGATGGCTCTGCGGAAGCAACCGGGGTGGCTGAGTTGAAATGGACATTCCTGAGGATGGGGCCTAAAGTGTGTTTTGTCCATGAGGGCCTTGGAATGGGGCGGTGGCACCGTAACCCTGAAGTATTCTCCTACGCTTTTGACATAGCTCCCATGCACAAGTTTCCTTGTGGAGAGGAGATTTGTTCTGATGGGTGCCTCAGGAAAACCCTTATGCTGGTCTTGGAATCCAGGCTCTTGAGGAGACATGCCTGTAAACCAAAGCAATGGATCCGATTATTGCCTAGGATCCTGTCTTGTTCAATCTTCTTCTCTGGGGATATCCGTCTATGGAATGAGTGGAGATAGATGCTCACCTGGTGTCAGACCACCCTTGTTTGTCCCTGGAGACCTACACTATTGGGATGGCCTCGGGGACCTTGGAGAGTTCTCCCAATTTGTAAGATTTTGGACAATGGAATGGGCAGAATTCCCATGGATTGTGTAGGCACAGTCCGAATGTGTGGCTCCAGGGGCCCCAGCCTGGAGGGTGTGTGGCCCAGGACTTTGAGGACAGAAGTCTGAAAACACAAACTCACCTTATGTTTGGGGACGTAGGTATGGCAGGCACAATCTACAAACCATGAGAAGAACTCTTCAGGATATGAAGAAAGAGCGAGTCTGAGGCACTTGCTCAGGCTTTTGTCTCTGGGTTTTATATCAATGATGGCCATGGAATGTGGGGAGACCTCATGGGCCATGGACGAAAGTTCCTCTCTGTGGATTTGACCCGGTCCCAATTATTTTTCGTCAATCTGTGGGATGGGAGGTCTCCTTTCATGTTTATTACCTCAGGTGTCCGAACAAAAGAAGAATTCCAAAGCAGAGCCCTGGGGAAGAGTGAAGGGACAACACAAACTATGGTTAAAAATTGGGGCCTAGGGGCATGGCAGGCCCAATGAGCTGTCTCTTCATCCAGCCACTGAGCGGCCTTACTTGAGGACTGGGCTCAGGCTGAGGGTCAAATGTGTGTTTGTGACAAATGTGGCCCGCGAGCATGGGCGGGGCCTCATGGGCCAAACTGGTTTCTACTACACTGGACCTTGGACAACATGGCAGTCACAAGATCTCTTGCCATGGGGAAGGTGTTCTGATTTCTGCATCATTTTCAATCGTGAGCAGTGATTGGACATAAGGTATAGGTTCTGAAGCCTGAAAAATCGCAGTTGGCAAGAGATGACGACCTAAGGCCATGGCGCGTCTGATATGCTCAGTGTGCGGTCAGCTGCCTGGGTTTTGGTCAGGAGATTCTGGCTCAGGTTGTGTCAGACAGTGCATTAGTACCCAGGTTAGACTATATAATTTGGGTACAGTCGAGTGCCGTGTAGGTTTATCCTCATTTGAGGTTCCTGGGCTCCTCATTAGGCAAGATATTTTTTCTAGAGGGCTGGCAGAGTGCTGCATTGAGGGTCCGGAATTGCCAAACTTTTTGGCTTCTGGGCCAGGAGTGTGAGGACAGAAGTCAGAGAACACAAGCTAGACTTGAGTTTCAGGCCGAGGGAACGGCTGGTACCCCCTGCAGTCACAACCATATTCTCAAGCATCTGAAGTCACGGCGAGATCAGACGTTGGCTCAGGTTGGAGTTTCTGTGCATGACTGCCCCTTCATGAACGGAGCGGAATCTCAAGGCCATGGAGGTTTTTCGACGTGGGAGTGGCTGGATGCCCCCTTCAATGATTCCTTCTGTGTGACAATTGAGACCTGTTGGGCAGCTCCAGGACATCCCATATGGAATGACCAGAGCACCCTTGGAGAATGGATGCCAAGGAAGCCCGCCTCGCAATCCAATTGTCTACTAGCCACAATACAGTTGAGATCGGATCCCTCTGCGGGAGCAACCGGGGTGGCTGAGTTGAAATGGACTTTCCTGAGCATGGGCCCTAATGTGTGTTTGTGTCCATGAGGGCCTTGAAATGGGGCGGTGGCACTGGGACCCTGAAGTATTCTCCTAAGCTTTTGACATAGCTCCCATGCACAAGTTTCCTTGTGGAGAGGAGATTTGTTCTGATGAGTGCCTCAGGAAACCCATTATGCTGGTATTGGAATCCAGACTTTTGAAGAGACATGTTTGTAAACCAAAGCAATGTATTCAATTATGGCCTAGGGTCCTGTCTTCTTCATTCTTCTTCTCTGGGGATATTCATCTATGGAATGAGTGGAGGTAGATGCTCACCTGGTGTCTTACCTCCCTTGTTTGTCCACGGAGACCTACACTATTGGGATGGACTCGGGGACTTTGGAGAGTTCTCCTAATTTGTACGATTTTGGACAATGGAATGGGCAGAATTCCCATGGATTGGGTAGGCACAGTCCTAATGTGAGGCTTCGGGGGCCCCAGCCTGAGGGTATGTGGCCCAGGACTTTGAGGACAGAAGTCTGAAAGCACAAACTCAGCTTAGGTTTGGGGATGTAGGTATATCAGGCCCAATCTACAAATCATGAGAAGAAATCTTCAGGATATGAAGAAAGAGCGATTCTGAGGCACTTGCTCAGGCTTTTGCATTTGGATTTTATATCAACGATGGCCGTGGAATGTGGGGAGAACTCATGGGCCATGGACGAATCTTCCTCTCTGTGGATTTGGCCCTATCCCAATTGTTTTTCGTCAATCTGTGGGATGGGAGGTCTCCTTTCAGGTTTTTTACCTCAGGTGTCTGAACAAAAGAGGAATTCCAAAGCAGAGCCCTGGGGAAGAGTGAAGGGAAAATCCAAACTATGGTTAAAAATTGGGGCCTAGGGGCAATGCAGGCACAATAAGCTGTCTCTTCATCCAGCCACTGAGAGGTCTTACTTGAGGGCTGGGCTCAGGGTGAGGGTCACAGTGTGTGTTTGTGACCAACGTGGCACGCGAGCATGGGCGGGGCCTCATGGGCCACACTGGTTTCAACTACACTGGACCTTGGACAACATGCCAATCACAAGGTCTCTTGCCATGGGGAAGGTGTTTTGATTTCTGCATCATTTTCATCCCTGGGCAGTGGTTGGAGATAAGGTCTCGGTTCTGAAGCCTGAAAAATCGCAGTTGGGGAGAGATTACGATCTAAGGCCATGGCGGGTTTTATGTGATCAGGGTGCGGTCTGCTTTCTGGGTGTTGGTCAGGAGGTCCGGGCTCAGGTTGTGTTCGACAGTGCATTAGTGCCCAGGTTAGACTATATAATTTGGGTAACGTCGAGTGCTGTGTAGGTTTATCCTCATTTAAGGTGCCTGGGCAGCTCATGAGGCAATAATTTTTTTTCTAGAAGGCAGGCAGAGTGCTGCATTGTGGGTCCGGAATAGTCAAACTTGAGGGCTAAGGGGCCAGGAGTGTGAGGACGTAATCTGAGAAGACGAGCTAGACTTGGGCTTCAGGCCGAGGGCACGGCAGGTACTCCCTGCAGATCTGAACCAATATCTCATGCATCTGAAGTCAGGGCGAGGATCAGACGTTGGCTCAGGTTGGAGTTTCTGTGCATGACGGCAGCTTCATGAAGGGAGCGGAATCTCGGGGCCATTGAGGTTTTCCCACGTTGGGAGTTGTGGGATGCCCCCTTAAAGGATTCCTTCTGCGGGACAATTGAGACCTGTTGGACAGCTCCAGGACATCCCATATGGAATGACTCCAGAGCACCGTTCGCGGATGGATGCCTGGGAAGCCCGCCTCGCATTCCAATTGTCTCCTAGCAACAAGACAGTTTAGATCTGATGGCTCTGCCGGAGCAACCGGGGTGGCTGACTTGAAATGGACTTTCCTGAGGATGGGTCCTAATATGTTTTTGTGTCCATGAGGGCCTTGGAATGGGGCAGTGGCACCGGGACCCTGAGTTACTCTCCTAAGCTTTGGACATGGCTCCCATGCACAGGTTTCCTTGTGGAGACGAGATGAGTTCTGATGGGTGCCTCAGGAAAACCCCTATGCTCGTATTGGAATCAGGCTTTTGAGGACACATGCCTGTAACCCAAAGCAATGGATCGTATTATGGCCTAGGGTCCTGTCTGGTTCAACCTTCTTCTCTGAAGACATCCATCTATGGTATTAGTGGAAGTAGATTATCAGCTGGTGTCAGACAGCCCTTGTTTGTTCCGGGAGACCTACACTATTGGGATGGCCTCAGGGACTTTGGAGGTTTCTCCTAATTTGTATGATTTTGGACCATGGAATGGGCAGAATACCCATGGATTGGTAGGCACAGTACTAATGTGTGTCTCCAGGGGCTCAGCCTGAAGGGTGTGTGGCCCAAGACTTTGAGGACAGAAGTCTGAAAACACAAACTCAGCTTAGGTTTGGGGACGTAGGTATGGCAGGCATGATCTACAAACCATGAGAAGAACTCTTCAGGATATGAAGAAAGTGGGAGTCTGAGGCGCTTGCTCAGGCTTTTGTCTCTGGATTTTGTATCAGCGATGGCCGTGGAATGTCGGGGAGGCCTCATGGGCCATGGATGAATCTTCCTCTCTGAGGATTTGGCCCGATTCCCAATTGCTTTTCGTCAATCTGTGGGATGGGAGGACTCATTTCAGTTTTGTTACCTCAGGTGTCCCACCAAAAGAGGAATTCCAAAGCAAAGCTGTGGGGAAGACTGAAGGGACAACCCGAACTATGGTTAAAAATTGGGGCCTAGGGGCATGGAAGGCCAATATGCTATCTCTTCATCCAGCCACTGAGTGGCCTTACTTGAGGACTGGGCTCAGCCTGAGGGTCACAATGTGCGTTTGTGACCAATGTGGCCGGCGAGCATGGGCGGGGCCTCATGGGCCACACTGGTTTCAACTACACTGAACGTTGGACAACATGCCAACCACAAGGTTTCTTGCCATGGGGAAGGAGTTCTGATTTCTGCATCACCTTCAACCCTGGGCAGTGATTGGAGATAAGGTCTAGGTTCTGAAACCTGAAAACCGAGGTTGGGAAAAGATGTCGAACTAAGGCCACGGCGGCGCGATGTGCTCAGTGTGCGGCCAGCTGTCTGAGAGGGGCCAGGGGGTCCAGGCTCAAGCTGTGTCAGAAAGGGCATTAGTGTCCTGGTCAGCCTATGTATTTGGGGTACAGCCAAGGTCGGTGGAGGTTGATCCTCATTTGGGGTTACTGGGTAGCCCCAGAGGACAAAGTTTTTCTTCTGGAGGGCGGGCAGGGTGCTGCATTGTATTTCTGGATTGCCAAATTGGAGGGCTTGTGGGCCAGGAGTCTGACGACCTAAGTCTGAGAACACAAGCTAGGCTTAGGTTTCTGGGTGAGGCCATGGCAGGCACAATCTACAGACCTGAATCGAGATCTCGTGCATCTGAAGTCAGGGCGAGGATCAGTCGATCGCTCAGGTTGGAATTTCTGTCCCTGATGGCCCCTTCATGTATGGGGGGGCATCACGAGGCCATGGGGGTTTTCCCACGATGGGAGTTGTGAGAAGCTCCAAACTGCAGAGAGTCTTCTGCAGGACAATTGAGACCTGTTGCTTGGGTCCAGGCCAATGATTCTGAGCAGGGTTCTAAGGTTGGATGGCTTGGTAGCCCACCTCGCATTCCAATTGTCTCCTAGCAACAAGACAGGTTAGATCTTTTGGATCTGTGTGGAGCAACCGAGGACGCTGAGTTGAAATGGACACCCCTGGGGATGGGTCCTAATGTGCTTTTGTGTCTATGGAGACCTTTGTATAAAGCGGTGGCACTGGGGCCCTAAAGGGTTCTCCTAAACAGAGGCTTTGACACAGCTCCAACGTGCAAGTTTCCCATGTGTAGATGAGATGTTTTCTGATGGGTGAGTCAAGAAACAGCTATATGCTGTTTTGATATCCAGGCCTCTGAGGAGAGATGCCTGGAAACCAAAGCAATGGATCTGATTAGTGCCTAGGGGCCTGTTCTTTCCTTTTTACCTCTGGAGACATCTGTCTATGGGTCTGAGTGCAGGTAGGTGCTCAGTTGGGCTCAGATTGCCCCTGTTTTTCCTGGGAAGCCACCACTATTGAGATGGATCAGGGATTTGGAGGTTTATCCTATTAGAAGGGTTGTGGCCATTGGAATGGGCACACACAATTCCCTTGGAGAGGGCAAGTACAGTCCTCAGGTTTGGCTCCAGGGGCCTGAGCCTGTAGGTTGTGTAAGCCAGGGCTGTTTGAACAGTTGTCTGAAAACACAAACTCGGCTTATGTTTCGGGTCATAGGTATGGCAGGACTGACCTACAGACCATGAGGAGAACTCTTCGGGATTTGAAAAAAGGGCGAGTGTGAGGCTCCTGCTCAAGTTTTTGTCTCTGGATATCGTGTCACTCAGGGTCGTGGAATTTCTGGGTGACTTCATGGGAAATGGACGAGTCTTACTCTCTGGTGGTATGGCCCTGTCAAAAAGAGTTTGGGGTCAATCTGTGGGCTGGTAGAAGTCCGTTCTGTTGTTGTTGTTGTTGTTGTTGTTGTTGTTGTTGTTGTTGTTTCTTTCTTTTTTAACCTCAGGTGTCCCACCAAATGAGGGATTCCAGAGTAGAGCCCTGGGGAGGGGCGCCTGGACAATCAGAAATCTGGTTAAAAATTGGGGCCTAGGGACATGTCAAGCCCATTATGACATCTAATGGTCCAGCCACTGAGAGGACTTACTAGAGGACAGGTCTCATGCTGAGGGTCACAATGCGTATGTATGCCCTCATCGCACGCAAGAATGGGCGGGGCCTCAGGGTGAAAGCTGGTTTCTCCTACACTGAACGTTGGACAACGTGCCAACCACAAGGGTTCTTGCTATGGGTAAGGAGGAGTTCTGATTTCTGCATCACACTCACCCCTGGGCAGTGATTGGAAATAAGGTCTCGGTTCTGAAGCCTGAAAACGGAGGTAGGGAAGAGATGATGACCTAAGGCCATGGCGGGTTTCATGTGCTCAGTGTGCGGTCAGCTTTCTGGGTGTTGGTCAGGAGGTCCGGGCTCAGGTTGTGTTCGACAGTGCATTAGTGCCCAGGTTAGAGTATATAATTTGGGTAACGTCGAGTGCTGTGTAGGTTTATCCTCATTTAAGGTGCCTGGGCAGCTCATGAGGCAATAATTTTTTTTTCTAGAGGGCAGGCAGAGTGCTGCATTGTGGGTCCGGAATTGCCAACCTTGAGGGCTTCGGGGCCAGGAGTGTGAGGACGGAAGTCTGAGAAGACAAGCTAGACTAGGGTTTCAGGTTGAGGGCACGGCAGGTACCCCCTGCAGATCTGAACCAATATCTCATGCATCTGAAGTCAGGGCGAGGATCAGACGTTGGCTCAGGTTGTAGTTTCTGTGCATGACGGCCGCTTCATGAAGGGAGTGGAATCTCGGGGCCATTGAGGTTTTCCCACGTTGGGAGGTGTGGGATGACCCTTCAAGGATTCCTTCTGCGGGACAATTGAGACCTGTTGGACAGCTCCAGGACATCCCATATGGAATGACTCCAGAGCACCGTTCGCGGATGGATACCTGGGAAGCCCGCCTCGCATTCCAATTATCTCCTAGCAACAAGACAGTTTAGATCTGATGGCTCTGCCAGAGCCACAGTGGTGGCTGAGTTGAAATGGACATTCCTGAGGATGGGTCCTAATGTGTTTTTGTGTCCATGAGGGCCTTGGAATGGGGCAGTGGCACCGGGACCCTGAAGTACTCTCCTAAGCTTTGGACATGGCTCCCATGCACAGGTTTCCTTGTGGAGACGAGATGAGTTCTGATGGGTGCCTCAGGAAAACCCCTATGCTCGTATTGGAATCAGGCTTTTGAGGACACATGCCTGTAACCCAAAGCAATGGATCCTATTATGGCCTAGGGTCCTGTCTGGTTCAATCTTCTTCTCTGGGGACATCCATCTATGGTATGAGTGGAGGTCGATTATCAGCTGGTGTCAGACAGCCCTTGTTTGTTCCGGGCGACCTACACTATTGGAATGGCCTCAGGGACTTTGGAGGTTTCTCCTAATTTGTATGATTTTGGACCATGGAATGGGCAGAATTCCCATGGATTGGTAGGCACAGTCCTAATGTGTGTCTCCAGGGGCCCAGCCTGGAGGGTGTGTGGCCCAAGACTTTGAGGACAGAAGTCTGAAAACACAAACTCAGCTTAGGTTTGGGGACGTAGGTATGGCAGGCCCGATCTACAAACCATGAGAAGAACTCTTCAGGATATGAAGAAAGTGCGAGTCTGAGGCGCTTGCTCAGGCTTTTGTGTCTGGATTTTGTATCAGCGATGGCCGTGGAATGTCGGGGAGGCCTCATGGGCCATGGACGAATCTTCCTCTCTGAGGATTTGGCCCGATTCCCAATTGCTTTTCGTCAATCTGTGGGATGGGAGGACTCATTTCAGTTTTGTTACCTCAGGTGTCCCACCAAAAGAGGAATTCCAAAGCAAAGCCGTGGGGAAGACTGAAGGGACAACCCGAACTATGGTTAAAAATTGGGGCCTTGGGGCATGGAAGGCCAATATGCTATCTCTTCATCCAGCCACTGAGTGGCCTTACTTGAGGACTGGGCTCAGCCTGAGGGTCACAATGTGCGTTTGTGACCAATGTGGCCGGCGAGCATGGGCGGGGCCTCATGGGCCACACTGGTTTCAACTACACTGAACGTTGGACAACATGCCAACCACAAGGTTTCTTGCCATGGGGAAGGAGTTCTGATTTCTGCATCACCTTCAACCCTGGGCAGTGATTGGAGATAATGTCTAGGTTCTGAAACCTGAAAACCGAGGTTGGGAAAAGATGACGACCTAAGGCCACGGCGGCTCGATGTGCTCAGTGTGCGGCCAGCTGTCTGGGAGGGGCCAGGGGGTCCAGGCTCAGGCTGTGTCAGAAAGGGCATTAGTGCCCTGGTCAGCCTAAGTATTTGGGGTACAGCCAAGTTCGGTGCAGATTGATCCTCATTTGGGGTTACTGGGTAGCCCCAGAGGACAATGTTTTTATTCTGGAGGGCGGGCATGGTGCTGCATTGTAGATCTGGATTGCCAAACTGGAGGGCTTGTGGGCCAGTAGTCTCACGACCAAAGTCTGAGAACACAAGCTAGGCTTAGGTTTCTGGGTGAGGCCATGGCAGGCACAATCTACAGACCTGAATCGAGATCTCGTGCATCCGAAGTCAGGGCGAGGATCTGACGATCGCTCAGGTTGGAGTTTCTGTCCCTGATGGCCCCTTCATGAATGGGGGGGCATCACGAGGCCATGGGGGTTTTCCCACGATGGGAGTTGTGAGAAGCTCCAAACTGCAGAGAGTCTTCTGCAGGACAATTGAGACCTGTTGCTTGGGTCCAGGCCAATGATTCTGAGCAGGGTTCTAAGGATGGATGGCTGGGTAGCCCACCTCGCATTCCAATTGTCTCCTAGCAACAAGACAGGTTAGATCTTTTGGATCTGTGTGGAGCAACCGAGGACGCTGAGTTGAAATGGACACCCCTGGGGATGGTTCCTAATGTGCTTTTGTGTCTATGGAGACCTTTGTATGAAGCGGTGGCACTGGGGCCCTAAAGGGTTCTCCTAAACAGAGGCTTTGACACAGCTCCAACGTGCAAGTTTCCCATGTGTAGATGAGATGTTTTCTGATGGGTGAGTCAAGAAACAGCTATATGCTGTTTTGATATCCAGGCCTCTGAGGAGAGATGCCTGGAAACCAAAGCAATGGATCTGATTAGTGCCTAGGGGCCTGTTCTTTCCTTTTTACCTCTGGAGACATCTGTCTATGGGTCTGAGTGCAGGTAGGTGCTCAGTTGGGCTCAGATTGCCCCTGTTTTTCCTGGGAAGCCACCACTATTGAGATGGATCAGGGATTTGGAGGTTTATCCTATTAGAAGGGTTGTGGCCATTGGAATGGGCACACACAATTCCCTTGGAGAGGGCAAGTACAGTCCTCAGGTTTGGCTCCAGGGGCCTGAGCCTGTAGGTTGTGTAAGCCAGGGCTGTTTGAACAGTTGTCTGAAAACACAAACTCGGCTTATGTTTCGGGTCATAGGTATGGCAGGACTGACCTACAGACCATGAGGAGAACTCTTCGGGATTTGAAAAAAGGGCGAGTGTGAGGCTCCTGCTCAAGTTTTTGTCTCTGGATATCGTGTCACTCAGGGTCGTGGAATTTCTGGGTGACTTCATGGGAAATGGACGAGTCTTACTCTCTGGTGGTATGGCCCTGTCAAAAAGAGTTTGGGGTCAATCTGTGGGCTGGAAGAAGTCCGTTCTGTTGTTGTTGTTGTTGTTGTTGTTGTTGTTTCTTTCTTTTTTAACCTCAGGTGTCCCACCAAATGAGGGATTCCAGAGTAGAGCCCTGGGGAGGGGCGCCTGGACAATCAGAAATCTGGTTAAAAATTGGGGCCTAGGGACATGTCAAGCCCATTATGACATCTAATGGTCCAGCCACTGAGAGGACTTACTAGAGGACAGGTCTCATGCTGAGGGTCACAATGCGTATGTATGCCCTCATCGCACGCAAGAATGGGCGGGGCCTCAGGGTGAAAGCTGGTTTCTCCTACACTGAACGTTGGACAACGTGCCAACCACAAGGGTTCTTGCCATGGGTAAGGAGGAGTTCTGATTTCTGCATCACACTCACCCCTGGGCAGTGATTGGAAATAAGGTCTCGGTTCTGAAGCCTGAAAACGGAGGTAGGGAAGAGATGATGACCTAAGGCCATGGCGGGTTTCATGTGCTCAGTGTGCGGTCAGCTTTCTGGGTGTTGGTCAGGAGGTCCGGGCTCAGGTTGTGTTTGACAGTGCATTAGTGCCCAGGTTAGAGTATATAATTTGGGTAATGTCGAGTGCTGTGTAGGTTTATCCTCATTTAAGGTGCCTGGGCAGCTCATGAGGCAATAATTTTTTTTTCTAGAGGGCAGGCAGAGTGCTGCATTGTGGGTCCGGAATTGCCAACCTTGAGGGCTTCGGGGCCAGGAGTGTGAGGACGGAAGTCTGAGAAGACAAGCTAGACTAGGGTTTCAGGTTGAGGGCACGGCAGGTACCCCCTGCAGATCTGAACCAATATCTCATGCATCTGAAGTCAGGGCGAGGATCAGACGTTGGCTCAGGTTGTAGTTTCTGTGCATGACGGCCGCTTCATGAAGGGAGTGGAATCTCGGGGCCATTGAGGTTTTCCCACGTTGGGAGGTGTGGGATGACCCTTCAAGGATTCCTTCTGCGGGACAATTGAGACCTGTTGGACAGCTCCAGGACATCCCATATGGAATGACTCCAGAGCACCGTTCGCGGATGGATACCTGGGAAGCCCGCCTCTCATTCCAATTATCTCCTAGCAACAAGACAGTTTAGATCTGATGGCTCTGCCAGAGCCACCGTGGTGGCTGAGTTGAAATGGACATTCCTGAGGATGGGTCCTAATGTGTTTTTGTGTCCATGAGGGCCTTGGAATGGGGCAGTGGCACCGGGACCCTGAAGTACTCTCCTAAGCTTTGGACATGGCTCCCATGCACAGGTTTCCTTGTGGAGACGAGATGAGTTCTGATGGGTGCCTCAGGAAAACCCCTATGCTCGTATTGGAATCAGGCTTTTGAGGACACATGCCTGTAACCCAAAGCAATGGATCCTATTATGGCCTAGGGTCCTGTCTGGTTCAATCTTCTTCTCTGGGGACATCCATCTATGGTATGAGTGGAGGTCGATTATCAGCTGGTGTCAGACAGCCATTGTTTGTTCCGGGCGACCTACACTATTGTGATGGCCTCAGGGACTTTGGAGGTTTCTCCTAATTTGTATGATTTTGGACCATGGAATGGGCAGAATTCCCATGGATTGGTAGGCACAGTCCTAATGTGTGTCTCCAGGGGCCCAGCCTGGAGGGTGTGTGGCCCAAGACTTTGAGGACAGAAGTCTGAAAACACAAACTCAGCTTAGGTTTGGGGACGTAGGTATGGCATGGCCGATCTACAAACCATGAGAAGAACTCTTCAGGATATGAAGAAAGTGCGAGTCTGAGGCGCTTGCTCAGGCTTTTGTCATTGGATTTTGTATCAGCGATGGCCGTGGAATGTCGGGGAGGCCTCATGGGCCATGGACGAATCTTCCTCTCTGAGGATTTGGCCCGATTCCCAATTGCTTTTCGTCAATCTGTGGGATGGGAGGACTCATTTCAGTTTTGTTACCTCAGGTGTCCCACCAAAAGAGGAATTCCAAAGCAAAGCCGTGGGGAAGACTGAAGGGACAACCCGAAATATGGTTAAAAATTGGGGCCTTGGGGCATGGCAAGCCCAATATGCTATCTCTTCATCCAGCCACTGAGTGGCCTTACTTGAGGACTGGGCTCAGCCTGAGGGTCACAATGTGCGTTTGTGACCAATGTGGCCGGCGAGCATGGGCGGGGCCTCATGGGCCACACTGGTTTCAACTACACTGAACGTTGGACAACATGCCAACCACAAGGTTTCTTGCCATGGGGAAGGAGTTCTGATTTCTGCATCACCTTCAACCCTGGGCAGTGATTGGAGATAATGTCTAGGTTCTGAAACCTGAAAACCGAGGTTGGGAAAAGATGACGACCTAAGGCCACGGCGGCTCGATGTGCTCAGTGTGCGGCCAGCTGTCTGGGAGGGGCCAGGGGGTCCAGGCTCAGGCTGTGTCAGAAAGGGCATTAGTGCCCTGGTCAGCCTAAGTATTTGGGGTACAGCCAAGTTCGGTGCAGGTTGATCCTCATTTGGGGTTACTGGGTAGCCCCAGAGGACAATGTTTTTATTCTGGAGGGCGGGCATGGTGCTGCATTGTAGATCTGGATTGCCAAACTGGAGGGCTTGTGGGCCAGTAGTCTCACGACCAAAGTCTGAGAACACAAGCTAGGCTTAGGTTTCTGGGTGAGGCCATGGCAGGCACAATCTTCAGACCTGAATCGAGATCTTGTGCATCTGAAGTCAGGGCGAGGATCTGACGATCGCTCAGGTTGGAGTTTCTGTCCCTGATGGCTTCTTCATGAATGGGGGGGCATCACGAGGCCATGGGGGTTTTCCCACGTTGGGAGTTGTGAGAAGCTCCAAACTGCAGAGAGTCTTCTGCAGGACAATTGAGACCTGTTGCTTGGGTCCAGGCCAATGATTCTGAGCAGGGTTCTAAGGATGGATGGCTCGGTAGCCCACCTCGCATTCCAATTGTCTCCTAGCAACAAGACAGGTTAGATCTTTTGGATCTGTGGGGAGCAACCGAGGACGCTGAGTTGAAATGGACACCCCTGGGGATGGGTCCTAATGTGCTTTTGTGTTTATGGAGACCTTTGTATGAAGCGGTGGCACTGGGGCCCTAAAGGGTTCTCCTAAACAGAGGCTTTGACACAGCTCCAACGTGCAAGTTTCCCATGTGTAGATGAGATGTTTTCTGATGGGTGAGTCAAGAAACAGCTATATGCTGTTTTGATATCCAGGCCTCTGAGGAGAGATGCCTGGAAACCAAAGCAATGGATCTGATTAGTGCCTAGGGGCCTGTTCTTTCCTTTTTACCTCTGGAGACATCTGTCTATGGGTCTGAGAGCAGGTAGGTGCTCAGTTGGGCTCAGATTGCCCCTGTTTTTCCTGGGAAGCCACCACTATTGAGATGGATCAGGGATTTGGAGGTTTATCCTATTAGAAGGGTTGTGGCCATTGGAATGGGCACACACAATTCCCTTGGAGAGGGCAAGTACAGTCCTCAGGTTTGGCTCCAGGGGCCTGAGCCTGTAGGTTGTGTAAGCTAGGGCTGTTTGAACAGTTGTCTGAAAACACAAACTCGGCTTATGTTTCGGGTCATAGGTATGGCAGGACTGACCTACAGACCATGAGGAGAACTCTTCGGGATTTGAAAAAAGGGCGAGTGTGAGGCTCCTGCTCAAGTTTTTGTCTCTGGATATCGTGTCACTCAGGGTCGTGGAATTTCTGGGTGACTTCATGGGAAATGGACGAGTCTTACTCTCTGGTGGTATGGCCCTGTCAAAAAGAGTTTGGGGTCAATCTTTGGGCTGGAAGAAGTCCGTTCTGTTGTTGTTGTTGTTGTTGTTGTTGTTTCTTTCTTTTTTAACCTCAGGTGTCCCACCAAATGAGGGATTCCAGAGTAGAGCCCTGGGGAGGGGCGCCTGGACAATCAGAAATCTGGTTAAAAATTGGGGCCTAGGGACATGTCAAGCCCATTATGACATCTAATGGTCCAGCCACTGAGAGGACTTACTAGAGGACAGGTCTCATGCTGAGGGTCACAATGCGTATGTATGCCCTCGTCGCACGCAAGAATGGGCGGGGCCTCAGGGTGAAAGCTGGTTTCTCCTACACTGAACGTTGGACAACGTGCCAACCACAAGGGTTCTTGCCATGGGTAAGGAGGAGTTCTGATTTCTGCATCACACTCACCCCTGGGCAGTGATTGGAAATAAGGTCTCGGTTCTGAAGCCTGAAAACGGAGGTAGGGAAGAGATGATGACCTAAGGCCATGGCGGGTTTCATGTGCTCAGTGTGCGGTCAGCTTTCTGGGTGTTGGTCAGGAGGTCCGGGCTCAGGTTGTGTTCGACAGTGCATTAGTGCCCAGGTTAGAGTATATAATTTGGGTAACGTCGAGTGCTGTGTAGGTTTATCCTCATTTAAGGTGCCTGGGCAGCTCATGAGGCAATAATTTTTTTTTCTAGAGGGCAGGCAGAGTGCTGCATTGTGGGTCCGGAATTGCCAACCTTGAGGGCTTCGGGGCCAGGAGTGTGAGGACGGAAGTCTGAGAAGACAAGCTAGACTAGGGTTTCAGGTTGAGGGCACGGCAGGTACCCCCTGCAGATCTGAACCAATATCTCATGCATCTGAAGTCAGGGCGAGGATCAGACGTTGGCTCAGGTTGTAGTTTCTGTGCATGACGGCCGCTTCATGAAGGGAGTGGAATCTCGGGGCCATTGAGGTTTTCCCACGTTGGGAGGTGTGGGATGACCCTTCAAGGATTCCTTCTGCGGGACAATTGAGACCTGTTGGACAGCTCCAGGACATCCCATATGGAATGACTCCAGAGCACCGTTCGCGGATGGATACCTGGGAAGCCCGCCTCGCATTCCAATTATCTCCTAGCAACAAGACAGTTTAGATCTGATGGCTCTGCCAGAGCCACAGTGGTGGCTGAGTTGAAATGGACATTCCTGAGGATGGGTCCTAATGTGTTTTTGTGTCCATGAGGGCCTTGGAATGGGGCAGTGGCACCGGGACCCTGAAGTACTCTCCTAAGCTTGGACATGGCTCCCATGCACAGATTTCCTTGTGGAGACGAGATGAGTTCTGATGGGTGCCTCAGGAAAACCCCTATGCTCGTTTGGAATCAGGCTTTTGAGGACACATGCCTGTAACCCAAAGCAATGGATCCTATTATGGCCTAGGGTCCTGTCTGGTTCAATCTTCTTCTCTGGGGACATCCATCTATGGTATGAGTGGAGGTCGATTATCAGCTGGTGTCAGACAGCCCTTGTTTGTTCCGGGCGACCTACACTATTGGGATGGCCTCAGGGACTTTGGAGGTTTCTCCTAATTTGTATGATTTTGGACCATGGAATGGGCAGAATTCCCATGGATTGGTAGGCACAGTCCTAATGTGTGTCTCCAGGGGCCCAGCCTGGAGGGTGTGTGGCCCAAGACTTTGAGGACAGAAGTCTGAAAACACAAACTCAGCTTAGGTTTGGGGACGTAGGTATGGCATGGCCGATCTACAAACCATGAGAAGAACTCTTCAGGATATGAAGAAAGTGCGAGTCTGAGGCGCTTGCTCAGGCTTTTGTCTCTGGATTTTGTATCAGCGATGGCCGTGGAATGTCGGGGAGGCCTCATGGGCCATGGACGAATCTTCCTCTCTGAGGATTTGGCCCGATTCCCAATTGCTTTTCGTCAATCTGTGGGATGGGAGGACTCATTTCAGTTTTGTTACCTCAGGTGTCCCACCAAAAGAGGAATTCCAAAGCAAAGCCGTGGGGAAGACTGAAGGGACAACCCGAACTATGGTTAAAAATTGGGGCCTTGGGGCATGGCAAGCCCAATATGCTATCTCTTCATCCAGCCACTGAGTGGCCTCACTTGAGGACTGGGCTCAGCCTGAGGGTCACAATGTGCGTTTGTGACCAATGTGGCCAGCGAGCATGGGCGGGGCCTCATGGGCCACACTGGTTTCAACTACACTGAACGTTGGACAACATGCCAACCACAAGGTTTCTTGCCATGGGGAAGGAGTTCTGATTTCTGCATCACCTTCAACCCTGGGCAGTGATTGGAGATAATGTCTAGGTTCTGAAACCTGAAAATCGAGGTTGGGAAAAGATGACGACCTAAGGCCACGGCGGCTCGATGTGCTCAGTGTACGGCCAGCTGTCTGGGAGGGGCCAGGGGGTCCAGGCTCAGGCTGTGTCAGAAAGGGCATTAGTGCCCTGGTCAGCCTAAGTATTTGGGGTACAGCCAAGTTCGGTGCAGGTTGATCCTCATTTGGGGTTACTGGGTAGCCCCAGAGGACAATGTTTTTATTCTAGAGGGCGGGCATGGTGCTGCATTGTAGATCTGGATTGCCAAACTGGAGGGCTTGTGGGCCAGTAGACTCACGACCAAAGTCTGAGAACACAAGCTAGGCTTAGGTTTCTGGGTGAGGCCATGGCAGGCACAATCTACAGACCTGAATCGAGATCTCGTGCATCTGAAGTCAGGGCGAGGATCTGACGATCGCTCAGGTTGGAGTTTCTGTCCCTGATGGCCCCTTCATGAATGGGGGGGCATCACGAGGCCATGGGGGTTTTCCCACGATGGGAGTTGTGAGAAGCTCCAAACTGCAGAGAGTCTTCTGCAGGACAATTGAGACCTGTTGCTTGGGTCCAGGCCAATGATTCTGAGCAGGGTTCTAAGGATGGATGGCTGGGTAGCCCACCTCGCATTCCAATTGTCTCCTAGCAACAAGACAGGTTAGATCTTTTGGATCTGTGGGGAGCAACCGAGGACGCTGAGTTGAAATGGACACCCCTGGGGATGGGTCCTAATGTGCTTTTGTGTCTATGGAGACCTTTGTATGAAGCGGTGGCACTGGGGCCCTAAAGGGTTCTCCTAAACAGAGGCTTTGACACAGCTCCAACATGCAAGTTTCCCATGTGTAGATGAGATGTTTTCTGATGGGTGAGTCAAGAAACAGCTATATGCTGTTTTGATATCCAGGCCTCTGAGGAGAGATGCCTGGAAACCAAAGCAATGGATCTGATTAGTGCCTAGGGGCCTGTTCTTTCCTTTTTACCTCTGGAGACATCTGTCTATGGGTCTGAGTGCAGGTAGGTGCTCAGTTGGGCTCAGATTGCCCCTGTTTTTCCTGGGAAGCCACCACTATTGAGATGGATTAGGGACTTTGGAGGTTTATCCTATTAGAAGGGTTGTGGCCATTGGAATGGGCACACACAATTCCCTTGGAGAGGGCAAGTATAGTCCTCAGGTTTGGCTCCAGGGGCCTGAGCCTGTAGGTTGTGTAGGCCAGGGCTGTTTGGACAGTTGTCTGAAATCACAAACTCGGCTTATGTTTCGAGTCATAGGTATGGCAGGACTGACCTACAGACCATGAGGAGAACTCTTCGGGATTTGAAAAAAGGGCGAGTGTGAGGCTCCTGCTCAAGTTTTTGTCTCTGGATATCGTGTCACTCATGGTCGTGGAATTTCTGGGTGACTTCATGGGAAATGGACGAGTCTTACTCTCTGGTGGTTTGGCCCCGTCCAAAGAGTTTGGGGTCAATCTGTGGGCTGGAAGAAGTCCGTTTTTTTTTTGTTGTTGTTGTTGTTGTTTTCTTTTTTAACCTCAGGTGTCCCACCAAATGAGGGATTCCAGAGTAGAGCCCTGGGGAGGGGCGACTGGACAACCAGAAATCTGGTTAAAAATTGGGGCCTAGGGACATGTCAAGCCCATTATGACATCTAATGGTCCAGCCACTGAGAGGACTTACTAGAGGACAGGACTCATGCTGAGGGTCACAATGCGTATGTATGCCCTTATCGCACGCAAGAATGGGCGGGGCCTCAGGGTGAATGCTGGTTTCTCCTACACTGAACGTTGGACAACGTGCCAACCGCAAGGGTTCTTGCCATGGGTAAGGAGGATTTCTGATTTCTGCATCAGACTCACCCCTGGGCAGTGATTGGAGATAAGGTCTCGGTTCTGAAGCCTGAAAACGGAGGTAGGGAAGAGATGATGACCTAAGGCCATGGCGGGTTTTATGTGCTCAGTGTGTGGTCATCTTTCTGGGTGTTGGTCAGGAGGTCCGGGCTCAGGTTGTGTTCGACAGTGCATTAGTGCCCAGGTTAGACTATATAATTTGGGTAACGTCGAGTGCTGTGTAGGTTTATCCTAATATAAGGTGCCTGGGCAGCTCATGAGGCAATAATTTTTTTTCTAGAGGGCAGGCAGAGTGCTGCATTGTGGGTCCGGAATTGCCAACCTTGAGGGCTTCGGTGCCAGGAGTGTGAGGACGGAAGTCTGAGAAGACAAGCTATACTTGGGTTTCAGGTTGAGGGCATGGTAGGTACCCCCTGCAGATCTGAACCAATATCTCATGCATCTGAATTCAGGGCGAGGATCAGACGTTGGCTCAGGTTGTAGTTTCTGTGCATGACGGCCGCTTCATGAAGGGAGCGGAATCTCGGGGCCATTGAGGTTTTCCCACGTTGGGAGTTGTGGGATGCCCCCTTCAAGGATTCCTACTGCGGGACAATTGAGACCTGTTGGACAGCTCCAGGACATCCCATATGGATGACTCCAGAGCACCGTTCGCAGATGGATGCCTGGGAAGCCCGCCTCGCATTCCAATTGTCTCCTAGCAACAAGACAGTTCAGATCTGATGGCTCTGCTGGAGCAACCGGGGTGGCTGACTTGAAATGGACTTTCCTGAGGATGGGTCCTAATGTGTTTTTGTGTCCATGAGGGCCTTGGAATGGGGCAGTGGCACCGGGACCCTGAAGTACTCTCCTAAGCTTTGGACATGGCTCCCATGCACAGGTTTCCTTGTGGAGACGAGATGAGTTCTGATGGGTGCCTCAGGAAAACCCCTATGCTCGTATTGGAATCAGGCTTTTGAGGACACATGCCTGTAACCCAAAGCAATGGATCCTATTATGGCCTAGGGTCCTGTCTGGTTCAATCTTCTTCTCTGGGGACATCCATCTATGGTATGAGTGGAGGTCGATTATCAGCTGGTGTCAGACAGCCCTTGTTTGTTCCGAGCGACGTACACTATTGGGATGGCCTCAGGGACTTTGGAGGTTTCTCCTAATTTGTATGATTTTGGACCATGGAATGGGCAGACTCCCATGGATTGGTAGGCACAGTCCTAATATATGTCTCCAGGGGCCCAGCCTGGAGGGTGTGTGGCCCAAGACTTTGAGGACAGAAGTCTGAAAACACAAACTCAGCTTAGGTTTGGGGACGTAGTTATGGCAGGCCCGATCTACAAACCATGAGAAGAACTCTTCAGGATATGAAGAAAGTGCGAGTCTGAGGCGCTTGCTCAGGCTTTTGTCTCTGGATTTTGTATCAGCGATGGCCGTGGAATGTCTAGGAGGCCTCATGGGCAATGGACGAATCTTCCTCTCTGAGGATTTGGCCCGATTCCCAATTGCTTTTCGTCAATCTGTGGGATGGGAGGACTCATTTCAGTTTTGTTACCTCAGGTGTCCCACCAAAGAAGGAATTCCAAAGCAAAGCCGTGGGGAAGACTGAAGGGACAACCCGAACTATGGTTAAAAATTGGGGCCTAGGGACATGGCAAGCCAAATATGCTATCTCTTCATCCAGCCACTGAGTGGCCTTACTTGTGGACTGGGCTCAGCCTGAGGGTCACAATGTGCGTTTGTGACCAATGTGGCCGGCGAGCATGGGCGGGGCCTCATGGGCCACACTGGTTTCAACTACACTGAACGTTGGACAACATGCCAACCACAAGGTTTTTTGCCATGGGGAAGGAGTTCTGATTTCTGCATCACCTTCAACCCTGGGCAGTGATTGGAGATAAGGTCTAGGTTCTGAAACGTGAAAACCGAGGTTGGGAAAAGATGACGACCTAAGGCCACGGCGGCTCGATGTGCTCAGTGTGCGGCCAGCTGTCTGGGATGGGCCAGGGGGTCCAGGCTCAGGCTGTGTCAGAAAGCGCATTAGTGCCCTGGTCAGCCTATGTATTTGGGGTACAGCCTATGTCGGTGCAGGTTGATCCTCATTTGGGGTTACTGGGTAGCCCCAGAGGACAATGTTTTTCTTATGGAGGGCGGGCAGGGTGCTGCATTGTAGATTGGATTGCCAAACTGGAGGGCTTGTGGGCCAGTAGTCTCACGACCAAAGTCTGAGAACACAAGCTAGGCTTAGGTTTCTGGGTGAGGCCATGGCAGTCACAATCTACAGACCTGAATCGAGATCTCGTGCATCTGAAGTCAGCGCGAGGATCAGACGATCGCTCAGGTTGGAGTTTCTGTCCCTGATGGCCCCTTCATGAATGGGGGGGCATCACGAGGCCATGGGGGTTTTCCCACGGTGGGAGTTGTGAGAAGCTCCAAACTGCAGAGAGTCTTCTGCAGGACAATTGAGACCTGTTGCTTGGGTCCAGGCCAATGATTCTGAGCAGGGTTCTAAGGATGGATGGCTGGGTAGCCCACCTCGCATTCCAATTGTCTCCTAGCAACAAGACAGGTTAGATCTCCTGGATCTGTGGGGAGCAACCGAGGACGCTGAGTTGAAATGGACACCCCAGGGTATGGGTCCTAATGTGCTTTTGTGTCTATGGAGACCTTGGAATGAAGCTGTGGCACTGGGGCCCTAAAGGGTTCTCCTAAACAGAGGCTTTGACACAACTCCAACGTGCAATTTTCCCATGTGTAGATGAGATGTTTTCTGATGGGTGCGTCAAGAAACAGCTATATGCTGTTTTGATATCCAGGCCTCTGAGGAGAGATGCCTGGAAACCAAAGCAATGGATCTGATTAGTGCCTAGGGGCCTGTTCTTTCCTTTTTACCTCTGGAGACATCTGTCTATGGGTGTGAGTGCAGGTAGGTGCTCAGTTGGGCTCAGATTGCCCCTGTTTTTCCTGGGAAGCCACCACTATTGAGATGGATTAGGGACTTTGGAGGTTTATCCTATTAGAAGGGTTGTGGCCATTGGAATGGGCACACACAATTCCCTTGGAGAGGGCAAGTACAGTCCTGAGGTTTGGCTCCAGGAGCCTGAGCCTGTAGGTTGTGTAGGCCAGGGCTGTTTGGACAGTTGTCTGAAAACACAAACTCGGCTTATGTTTCGGGTCATAGGTATGGCAGGACTGACCTACAGACCATGAGGAGAACTCTTCTGGATTAGAAAAAAGGGCGAGTGTGAGGCTCTTGCTCAAGTATTTGTATCTGGATATCGTGTCACTCATGGTCGTGGAATTTCTGGGTGACTTCATGGGAAATGTACGAGTCTTACTCTCTGGTTGTTTGGCCCCGTCCAAAGAGTTTGGGGTCAATCTGTGGGCTGGAAGAATTTCGTTTTTTGTTGTTGTTGTTGTTGTTGTTGTTGTTTTCTTTTTTAACCTCAGGAGTCCCACCAAATGAGGGATTCCAGAGTAGAACCCTGGGGAGGGGCGACTGGACAATCAGAAATCTTGTTAAAAATTTGGGTCTAGGGACATGTCAAGCCCATTATGACATCTAATGGTCCAGCCACTGAAAGGACTTACTAGAGGACAGGACTCATGCTGAGGGTCACAATGCGTATGTATGCCCTCGTCGCACGCAAGAATGGGCGGGGCCTCAGGGTGAATGCTGGTTTCTCCTACACTGAACGTTGGACAACGTGCCAACCACAAGGGTTCTTGCCATGGGTAAGGAGGAGTTCTGATTTCTGCATCACACTCACCCCTGGGCAGTGATTGGAAATAAGGTCTCGGTTCTGAAGCCTGAAAACGGAGGTAGGGAAAGATGATGACCTAAGGCCATGGCGGGTTTTATGTGCTCAGTGTGCGGTCATCTTTCTGGGTTTTGGTCAGGAGGTCCGGGCTCATGTTGTGTTCGACAGTGCATTAGTGCCCAGGTTAGACTATATAATTTGGGTAACGTCGAGTGCTGTGTAGGTTTATCCTCATATAAGGTGCCTGGGCAGCTCATGAGGCAATAATTTTTTTTTTCTAGAGGGCAGGTAGAGGGCTGCATTGTGGGTCCGGAATTGCCAACCTTGAGGGCTTCGGGGCCAGGAGTGTGAGGACGGAAGTCTGAGAAGACAAGCTAGACTTCTGATTCAGGTTGAGGGCACGGCAGGTACCCCCTGCAGATCTGAACCAATATCTCATGCATCTGAAGTCAGGGCGAGGATCAGACGTTGGCTCAGGTTGGAGTTTCTGTGCATGATGGCCGCTTCATGAAGGGAGCGGAATTTCGCGGCCATTGAGGTTTTCCCACGTTGGGAGTTGTGGGATGCCCCCTTCAAGGATTCCTTCTGCGGGACAATTGAGACCTGTTGGACAGCTCCAGGACATCCCATATGGATGACTCCAGAGCACCGTTCGCGGATGGATGCCTGGGAAGCCCGCCTCGCATTCCAATTGTCTCCTAGCAACAAGACAGTTCAGATCTGATGGCTCTGCCGGAGCAACCGGGGTGGCTGACTTAAAATGGACTTTCCTGAGGATGGGTCCTAATGTGTTTTTGTGTCCATGAGGGCCTTGGAATGGGGCAGTGGCACCGGGACCCTGAAGTACTCTCCTAAGCTTTGGACATGGCTCCCATGCACAGGTTTCCTTGTGGAGACGAGATGAGTTCTGATGGGTGCCTCAGGAAAACCCCTATGCTCGTATTGGAATCAGGCTTTTGAGGACACATGCCTGTAACCCAAAGCAATGGATCCTATTATGGCCTAGGGTCCTGTCTGGTTCAATCTTCTTCTCTGGGGACATCCATCTATGGTATGAGTGGAGGTCGATTATCAGCTGGTGTCAGACAGCCCTTGTTTATTCCGAGCGACCTACACTATTGGGATGGCCTCAGGGACTTTGGAGGATTCTCCCAATTTGTATGATTTTGGACCATGGAATGGGCAGAATTCCCATGGATTGGTAGGCACAGTCCTAATGTGTGTCTCCAGGGGCCCAGCCTGGAGGGTGTGTGGCCCAAGACTTTGAGGACAGAAGTCTGAAAACACAAACTCAGCTTAGGTTTGGGGACGTAGTTATGGCAGGCCCGATCTACAAACCATGAGAAGAACTCTTCAGGATATGAAGAAAGTGCGAGTCTGAGGCGCTTGCTCAGGCTTTTGTCTCTGGATTTTGTATCAGCGATGGCCGTGGAATGTCGGGGAGGCCTCATGGGCCATGGACGAATCTTCCTCTCTGAGGATGTGGCCCGATTCCCAATTGCTTTTCGTCAATCTGTGGGATGGGAGGACTCATTTCAGTTTTGTTACCTCAGGTGTCCCACCAAAAGAGGAATTCCAAAGCAAAGCCGTGGGGAAGACTGAAGGGACAACCCGAACTATGGTTAAAAATTGGGGCCTTGGGGCATGGCAAGCCCAATATGCTATCTCTTCATCCAGCCACTGAGTGGCCTTACTTGAGGACTGGGCTCAGCCTGAGGGTCACAATGTGCGTTTGTGACCAATGTGGCCGGCGAGCATGGGCGGGGCCTCATGGGCCACACTGGTTTCAACTACACTGAACGTTGGACAACATGCCAACCACAAGGTTTCTTGCCATGGGGAAGGAGTTCTGATTTCTGCATCACCTTCAACCCTGGGCAGTGATTGGAGATAAGGTCTAGGTTCTGAAACGTGAAAACCGAGGTTGGGAAAAGATGACGACCTAAGGCCACGGCGGCTCGATGTGCTCAGTGTGCGGCCAGCTGTCTGGGAGGGGCCAGGGGGTCCAGGCTCAGGCTGTGTCAGAAAGCGCATTAGTGCCCTGGTCAGCCTATGTATTTGGGGTACAGCCAATGTCGGTGCAGGTTGATCCTCATTTGGGGTTACTGGGTAGCCCCAGAGGACAATGTTTTTCTTATGGAGGGCGGGCAGGGTGCTGCATTGTACATATGGATTGCCAAACTGGAGGGCTTGTGGGCCAGTAGTCTCACGACCAAAGTCTGAGAACACAAGCTAGGCTTAGGTTTCTGGGTGAGGCCATGGCAGTCACAATCTACAGACCTGAATCGAGATCTCGTGCATCTGAAGTCAGGGCGAGGATCAGACGATCGCTCAGGTTGGAGTTTCTGTCCCTGTTGGCCCCTTCATGAATGGGGGGCATCACGAGGCCATGGGGGTTTTCCCACGGTGGGAGTTGTGAGAAGCTCCAAACTGCAGAGAGTCTTCTGCAGGACAATTGAGACCTGTTGCTTGGGTCCAGGCCAATGATTCTGAGTAGGGTTCTAAGGATGGATGGCTGGGTAGCCCACCTCGCATTCCAATTGTCTCCTAGCAACAAGACAGGTTAGATCTCCTGGATCTGTGGGGAGCAACCGAGGACGCTGAGTTGAAATGGACACCCCTGGGGATGGGTCCTAATGTGCTTTTGTGTCTATGGAGACCTTGGAATGAAGCGGTGGCACTGGGGCCCTAAAGGGTTCTCCTAAACAGAGGCTTTGACATAACTCCAACGTGCAATTTTCCCATGTGTAGATGAGATGTTTTCTGATGGGTGCGTCAAGAAACAGCTATATGCTGTTTTGATATCCTGGCCTCTGAGGAGAGATGCCTGGAAACCAAAGCAATGGATCTGATTAGTGCCTAGGGGCCTGTTCTTTCCTTTTTACCTCTGGAGACATCTGTCTATGGGTGTGAGTGCAGGTAGGTGCTCAGTTGGGCTCAGATTGCCCCTGTTTTTCCTGGGAAGCCACCACTATTGAGATGGATTAGGGACTTTGGAGGTTTATCCTATTAGAAGGGTTGTGGCCATTGGAATGGGCACACACAATTCCCTTGGAGAGGGCAAGTACAGTCCTGAGGTTTGGCTCCAGGAGCCTGAGCCTGTAGGTTGTGTAGGCCAGGGCTGTTTGGACAGTTGTCTGAAAACACAAACTCGGCTTATGTTTCGGGTCATAGGTATGGCAGGACTGACCTACAGACCATGAGGAGAACTCTTCTGGATTAGAAAAAAGGGCGAGTGTGAGGCTCTTGCTCAAGTTTTTGTCTCTGGATATCGTGTCACTCATGGTCGTGGAATTTCTGGGTGACTTCATGGGAAATGGACGAGTCTTACTCTCTGGTTGTTTGGCCCCGTCCAAAGAGTTTGGGGTCAATCTGTGGGCTGGAAGAAGTCCGTTTTTTTTTGTTGTTGTTGTTGTTGTTGTCGTTGTTGTTTTCTTTTTTAACCTCAGGTGTCCCACCAAATGAGGGATTCCAGAGTAGAGCCCTGGTGAGGGGCGACTGGACAATCAGAAATCTGGTTAAAAATTTGGGACTAGGGACATGTCAAGCCCATTATGACATCTAATGGTCCAGCCACTGAAAGGACTTACTAGAGGACAGGACTCATGCTGAGGGTCACAATGCGTATGTATGCCCTCGTCACACCCAAGAATGGGCGGGGCCTCAGGGTGAATGCTGGTTTCTCCTACACTGAACGTTGGACAACGTGCCAACCACAAGGGTTCTTGCCATGGGTAAGGAGGAGTTCTGATTTCTGCATCACACTCACCCCTGGGCAGTGATTGGAGATAAGGTCTCGGTTCTGAAGCCTGAAAACGGAGGTAGGGAAGAGATGATGACCTAAGGCCATGGCGGGTTTTATGTGCTCAGTGTGCGGTCATCTTTCTGGGTGTTGGTCAGGAGGTCCGTGCTCAGGTTGTGTTCGACAGTGCATTAGTGCCCAGGTTAGACTATATAATTTGGGTAACGTCGAGTGCTGTGTAGGTTTATCCTCATTTAAGGTGCCTGGGCAGCTCATGAGGCAATAATTTTTTTTTCTAGAGGGCAGGCAGAGTGCTGCATTGTGGGTCCGGAAATGCCAACCTTGAGGGCTTCGGGGCCTGGAGTGTGAGGACATAAGTCTGAGAAGACAAGCTAGACTTGGGTTTCAGGTTGAGGGCATGGCAGGTACCCCCTGCAGATCTGAACCAATATCTCATGCATCTGAAGTCAGGGCGAGGATCAGACGTTGGCTCAGGTTGGAGTTTCTGTACATGACGGCCGCTTCATGAAGGGAGCGGAATTTCGGGGCCATTGAGGTTTTCCCACGTTGGGAGTTGTGGGATGCCCCCTTCAAGGATTCCTACTGCGGGACAATTGAGACCTGTTGGACAGCTCCAGGACATCCCATATGGATGACTCCAGAGCACCGTTCGCTGATGGATGCCTGGGAAGCCCGCCTCGCATTCCAATTGTCTCCTAGCAACAAGACAGTTTAGATCTGATGGCTCTGCCGGAGCAACCGGGGTGGCTGAGTTGAAATGGACTTTCCTGAGGATGGGTCCTAATGTGTTTTTGTGTCCATGAGGGCCTTGGAATGGGGCAGTGGCACCGGGACCCTGAAGTACTCTCCTAAGCTTTGGACATGGCTCCCATGCACTGGTTTCCTTGTGGAGACGAGATGAGTTCTGATGGGTGCCTCAGGAAAACCCCTATGCTCGTATTGGAATCAGGCTTTTGAGGACACATGCCTGTAACCCAAAGCAATGGATCCTATTATGGCCTAGGGTCCTGTCTGGTTCAATCTTCTTCTCTGGGGACATCCATCTATGGTATGAGTGGAGGTCGATTATCAGCTGGTGTCAGACAGCCCTTGTTTGTTCCGAGCGACCTACACTATTGGGATGGCCTCAGGGACTTTGGAGGTTTCTCCTAATTTCTAAGATTCTGGACCATGGAATGGGCAGAATTCCCATGGATTGGTAGGCACAGTCCTAATGTGTGTCTCCAGGGGCCCAGCCTGGAGGGTGTGTGGCCCAAGATTTTGAGGACAGAAGTCTGAAAACACAAACTCAGCTTAGGTTTGGGGACGTAGTTATGGCAGGCCCGATCTACAAACCATGAGAAGAACTCTTCAGGATATGAAGAAAGTGCGAGTCTGAGGCGCTTGCTCAGGCTTTTGTCTCTGGATTTTGTATCAGCGATGGCCGTGGAATGTCGGGAGGCCTCATGGGCCATGGACGAATCTTCCTCTCTGAGGATGTGGCCCGATTCCCAATTGCTTTTCGTCAATCTGTGGGATGGGAGGACTCATTTCAGTTTTGTTTTCTCAGGTGTCCCACCAAAAGAGGAATTCCAAAGCAAAGCCGTGGGGAAGACTGAAGGGACAACCCGAACTATGGTTAAAAATTGGGGCCTAGGGGCATGGCAAGCCCAATATGCTATCTCTTCATCCAGCCACTGAGTGGCCTTACTTGAGGACTGGGCTCAGCCTGAGGGTCACAATGAGTGTTTGTGACCAATGTGGCCGGCGAGAATGGGCGGGGCCTCATGGGCCACACTGGTTTCAACTACACTGAACGTTGGACAACATGCCAACCACAAGGTTTCTTGCCATGGGGAAGGAGTTCTGATTTCTGCATCACCTTCAACCCTGGGCAGTGATTGGAGATAATGTCTAGGTTCTGAAACCTGAAAACCGAGGTTGGGAAAAGATGACGACATAAGGCCACGGCGGCTCGATGTGCTCAGTGTGCGGCCAGCTGTCTGGGAGGGGCCAGGGGGTCCGGGCTCAGGCTGTGTCAGAAAGCGCATTAGTGCCCTGGTCAGCCTATGTATTTGGGGTACAGCCAATGTCGGTGCAGGTTGATCCTCATTTGGGGTTACTGGGTAGCCCCAGAGGACAATGTTTTTCTTATGGAGGGCGGGCAGGGTGCTGCATTGTAGATATGGATTGCCAAACTGGAGGGCTTGTGGGCCAGTAGTGTGACGACCAAAGTCTGAGAACACATGCTAGGCTTAGGTTTCTGGTTGAGGCCATGGCAGGCACAATCTACAGACCTGAATCGAGATCTCGTGCATCTGAAGTCAGGGCGAGGATCAGACGATCGCTCAGGTTGGAGTTTCTGACCCTGATGGCCCCTTCATGAATGGGGTGGCATCACGAGGCCATGGGGGTTTTCCAACGGTGGGAGTTGTGAGAAGCTCCAAACTGCAGAGAGTCTTCTGCAGGACAATTGAGACCTGTTGCTTGGGTCCAGGACAATGATTCTGAGCAGGGTTCTAAGGATGGATGGCTGGGTAGCCCACCTCGCATTCCAATTGTCTCCTAGCAACAAGACAGGTTAGATCTCCTGGATCTGTGGGGAGCAACCGAGGACGCTGAGTTGAAATGGACACCCCTGGGGATGGGTCCTAATGTGCTTTTGTGTCTATGGAGACCTTGGAATGAAGCGGTGGCACTGGGGCCCTAAAGGGTTCTCCTAAACAGAGGCTTTGACACAACTCCAACGTGCAATTTTCCCATGTGTAGATGAGATGTTTTCTGATGGGTGCGTCAAGAAACAGCTATATGCTGTTTTGATATCCAGGCCTCTGAGGAGAGATGCCTGGAAACCAAAGCAATGGATCTGATTATTGCCTAGGGGCCTGTTCTTTCCTTTTTACCTCTGGAGTCATCTGTCTATGGGTGTGAGTGCAGGTAGGTGCTCAGTTGGGCTCAGATTGCCCCTGTTTTTCCTGGGAAGCCACCACTATTGAGATGGATTAGGGACTTTGGAGGTTTATCCTATTAGAAGGGTTGTGGCCATTGGAATGGGCACACACAATTCCCTTGGAGAGGGCAAGTACAGTCCTGAGGTTTGGCTCCAGGAGCCTGAGCCTGTAGGTTGTGTAGGCCAGGGCTGTTTGGACAGTTGTCTGAAAACACAAACTCGGCTTATGTTTCGGGTCATAGGTATGGCAGGACTGACCTACAGACCATGAGGAGAACTCTTCTGGATTAGAAAAAAGGTCGAGTATGAGGCTCTTGCTCAAGTTTTTGTCTCTGGATATCGTGTCACTCATGGTCGTGGAATTTCTGGGTGACTTTATGGGAAATGGACGAGTCTTACTCTCTGGTTGTTTGGCCCCGTCCAAAGAGTTTGGGGTCAATCTGTGGGCTGGAAGAAGTCCGTTTTTTTTTGTTGTTGTTGTTGTTGTTGTCGTTGTTGTTTTCTTTTTTAACCTCAGGTGTCCCACCAAATGAGGGATTCCAGAGTAGAGCCCTGGGGAGGGGCGACTGGACAATCAGAAATCTGGTTAAAAATTGGGGCCTAGGGACATGTCAAGCCCATTATGACATCTAATGGTCCAGCCACTGAAAGGACTTACTAGAGGACAGGACTCATGCTGAGGGTCACAATGCGTATGTATGCCCTCGTCGCACCCAAGAATGGGCGGGGCCTCAGGGTGAATGCTGGATTCTCCTAACTGAACGTTGGACAACGTGCCAACCACAAGGGTTCTTGCCATGGGTAAGGAGGAGTTCTGATTTCTGCATCACACTCACCCCTGGGCAAGGATTGGAGATAAGGTCTCGGTTCTGAAGCCTGAAAACGGAGGTAGGGAAGAGATGATGACCTAAGGCCATGGCGGGTTTTATGTGCTCAGTGTGCGGTCATCTTTCTGGGTGTTGGTCAGGAGGTCCGGGCTCAGGTTGTGTTCGACAGTGCATTAGTGCCCAGGTTAGAGTATATAATTTGGGTAACGTCGAGTGCTGTGTAGGTTTATCCTCATATAAGGTGCCTGGGCAGCTCATGAGGCAATAATTTTTTTTCTAGAGGGCAGGCAGAGTGCTGCCTTGTGGGTCCGGAAATGCCAACCTTGAGGGCTTCGGGGCCTGGAGTGTGAGGACGGAAGTCTGAGAAGACAAGCTAGACTTGGGTTTCAGGTTGAGGGCATGGCAGGTACCCCCTGCAGATCTGAACCAATATCTCATGCATCTGAAGTCAGGGCGAGGATCAGACGTTGGCTCAGGTTGGAGTTTCTGTGCATGACGGCCGCTTCATGAAGGGAGCGGAATTTCGGGGCCATTGAGGTTTTCCCACGTTGGGAATTGTGGGATGCCCCCTTCAAGGATTCCTACTGCGGGACAATTGAGACCTGTTGGACAGCTCCAGGACATCCCATATGGATGACTCCAGAACACCGTTCGCGGATGGATGCCTGGGAAGCCCGCCTCGCATTCCAATTGTCTCCTAGCAACAAGACAGTTCAGATCTGATGGCTCTGCCGGAGCAACCGGGGTGGCTGACTTGAAATGGACTTTCCTGAGGATGGGTCCTAATGTGTTTTTGTGTCCATGAGGGCCTTGGAATGGGGCAGTGGCACCGGGACCCTGAAGTACTCTCCTAAGCTTTGGACATGGCTCCCATGCACAGGATTCCTTGTGGAGACGAGATGAGTTCTGATGGGTGCCTCAGGAAAACCCCTAATCTCATATTGGAATCAGGCTTTTGAGGACACATGCCTGTAACCCAAAGCAATGGATCCTATTATGGCCTAGGGTCCTGTCTGGTTCAATCTTCTTCTCTGGGGACATCCATCTATGGTATGAGTGGAGGTCGATTATCAGCTGGTGTCAGACAGCCCTTGTTTGTTCCGAGCGACCTACACTATTGGGATGGCCTCAGGGACTTTGGAAGTTTCTCCTAATTTGTATGATTTTGGACCATGGAATGGGCAGAATTCCCATGGATTGGTAGGCACAGTCCTAATGTGTGTCTCCAGGGGCCCAGCCTGGAGGGTGTGTGGCCCAAGACTTTGAGGACAGAAGTCTGAAAACACAAACTCAGCTTAGGTTGGGGACGTAGTTATGGCAGGCCCGATCTACAAACCATGAGAAGAACTCTTCAGGATATGAAGAAAGTGCGAGTGTGAGGCGCTAGCTCAGGCTTTTGTCTCTGGATTTTGTATTAGCGATGGCCGCGGAATGTCGGGGAGGCCTCATGGGCCATGGACGAATCTTCCTCTCTGAGGATGTGGCCCGATTCCCAATTGCTTTTCGTCAATCTGTGGGATGGGAGGACTCATTTCAGTTTTGTTACCTCAGGTGTCCCACCAAAAGAGGAATTCCAAAGCATAGCCGTGGGGAAGACTGAAGGGACAACCCGAACTATGGTTAAAAATTGGGGCCTAGGGGCATGGCAAGCCCAATATGCTATCTCTTCATCCAGCCGCTGAGTGGCCTTACTTGAGGACTGGGCTCAGCCTGAGGGTCACAATGAGTGTTTGTGACCAATGTGGCCGGCGAGCATGGGCGGGGCCTCATGGGCCACACTGGTTTCAACTACACTGAACGTTGGACAACATGCCAACCACAAGGTTTCTTGCCATGGGGAAGGAGTTCTTATTTCTGCATCACCTTCAACCCTGGGCAGTGATTGGAGATAAGGTCTAGGTTCTGAAACCAGAAAACCGAGGTTGGGAAAAGATGACGACCTAAGGCCACGGTGGCTAAATGTGCTCAGTGTGCGGCCAGCTGTCTGGGAGGGGCCAGGGGGTCCAAGCTCAGGCTGTGTCAGAAAGGGCATTAGTGCCCTGGTCAGCCTATGTATTTGGGGTACAGCCAATGTCGGTGCAGGTTGATCCTCATTTTGGGTTACTGGGTAGCCCCAGAGGACAATGTTTTTCTTATGGAGGGCGGTCAGGGTGCTGCATTGTAGATATGGATTGCCAAACTGGAGGGCTTGTGGGCCAGTAGTGTGACGACCAAAGTCTGAGAACACATGCTAGGCTTAGGTTTCTGGTTGAGGCCATGGCAGGCACAATCTACAGACCTGAATCGAGATCTCGTGCATCTGATGTCAGGGCGAGGATCAGACGATCGCTCAGGTTGGAGTTTCTGACCCTGATGGCCCCTTCATGAATGGGGTGGCATCACGAGGCCATGGGGGTTTTCCCAGGGTGGGAGTTGTGAGAAGCTCCAAACTGCAGAGAGTCTTCTGCAGGACAATTGAGACCTGTTGCTTGGGTCCAGGACAATGATTCTGAGCAGGGTTCTAAGGATGGATGGCTGGGTAGCCCACCTCGCATTCCAATTGTCTCCTAGCAACAAGACAGGTTAGATCTCCTGGATCTGTGGGGAGCAACCGAGGACGCTGAGTTGAAATGGACACCCCTGGGGATGGGTCCTAATGTGCTTTTGTGTCTATGGAGACCTTGGAATGAACCGGTGGCACTGGGGCCCTAAATGGTTCTCCTAAACAGAGGCTTTGACACAGCTCCAACGTGCAATTTTCCCATGTGTAGATGAGATGTTTTCTGATGGGTGCGTCAAGAAACAGCTATATGCTGTTTTGATATCCAGGCCTCTGAGGAGAAATGCCTGGAAACCAAAGCAATGGATCTGATTAGTGCCTAGGGGCCTGTTCTTTCCTTTTTACATCTGGAGACATCTGTCTATGGGTCTGAGTGCAGGTAGGTGCTCAGTTGGGCTCAGATTGCCCCTGTTTTTTCCTGGGAAGCCACCACTATTGAGATGGATCAGGGACTTTGGAGGTTTATCCTATTAGAAGGGTTGTGGCCATTGGAATGGGCACACACAATTCCCTTGGAGGGGGCAAGTACAGTCCTCAGGTTTGGCTCCAGGGGCCTGAGCCTGTAGGTTGTGTAGGCCAGGGCTGTTTGGACAGTTGTCTGAAAACACAAACTCGGCTTATGTTTCGGGTCATAGGTATGGCAGGACTGACCTACAGACCATGAGGAGAACTCTTCGGGATTTGAAAAAAGGACGAGTGTGAGGCTCTTGCTCAAGTTGTTGTCTCTGGATATCGAGTCACTCATGGTCGTGGAATTTCTGGGTGACTTCATGGGAAATGGACGAGTCTTACTCTCTGGTGGTTTGGCCCCGTCCAAAGAGTTTGGGGTCAATCTGTGGGCTGGAAGAAGTCCGTTTTTTGTTGTTGTTGTTGTTGTTGTTTTCTTTTTTACCTCAGGTGTCCCAACAAATGAGGGATTCCAGAGTAGAGCCCTGGCGAGGGGCGACTGGACAATCAGAAATCTGGTTAAAAATTGGGGCCTAGGGACATGTCAAACCCATTATGACATCTAATGGTCCAGCCACTGAAAGGACTTAATAGAGGACTGGACTCATGCTGAGGGTCACAATGCGTATGTATGCCCTTATCGCACGCAAGAATGGGCGGGGCCTCAGGGTGAATGCTGGTTTCTCCTACACTGAACGTTGGACAACGTGCCAACCACAAGGGTTCTTGCCATGGGTAAGGAGGAGTTCTGATTTCTGCATCACACTCACCCCTGGGCAGTGATTGGAAATAAGGACTCGGTTCTGAAGCCTGAAAACGGAGGTAGGGAAGAGATGATGACCTAAGGCCATGGCGGGTTTTATGTGCTCAGTGTGCGGTCATCTTTCTGGGTGTTGGTCAGGAGGTCCGGGCTCAGGTTGTGTTAGACAGTGCATTAGTGCCCAGGTTAGACTATATAATTTGGGTAACGTCGAGTGCTGTGTAGGTTGATCCTCATTTAAGGTGCCTGGGCAGCTCATGAGGCAATAATTTTTTTTTCTAGAGGGCAGGCAGAGTGCTGCATTGTGGGTCAGGAAATGCCAACCTTGAGGGCTTCGGGGCCAGGAGTGTGAGGACGGAAGTCTGAGAAGACAAGCTAGACTTGGGTTTCAGGTTGAGGGCACGGCAGGTACCCCCTGCAGATCTGAACCAATATCTCATGCATCTGAATTCAGGGCGAGGATCAGACGTTGGCTCAGGTTGGAGTTTCTGTGCATGACGGCCGCTTCATGAAGGGAACGGAATGTCGGGGCCATTGAGGTTTTCCCACGTTGGGAGTTGTGGGATGCCCCCTTCAAGGATTCCTTCTGCGGGACAATTGAGACCTGTTGGACAGCTCCAGGACATCCCATATGGAATGACTCCAGAGCACCGTTCGTGGATCAATGCCTGGGAAGCCTGCCTCGCATTCCAATTCTCTCCTAGCAACAAGACAGTTTAGATCTGATGGCTCTGCCGGAGCAACCGGGGTGGCTGAGTTGAAATGGACTTTCCTGAGGATGGGTCCTAATGTGTTTTTGTGTCCCTGAGGGCCTTGGAATGGGGCAGTGGCACCGGGACCCTGAAGTACTCTCCTAAGCTTTGGACATGGCTCCCATGCACAGGATTCCTTGTGGAGACGAGATTAGTTCTGATGGGTGCCTCAGGAAAACCCCTATGCTCGTATTGGAATCAGGCTTTTGAGGATACATGCCTGTAACCCAAAGCAATGGATCCTATTATGGCCTAGGGTCCTGTCTGGTTCAATCTTCTTCTCTGGGGACATCCATCTATGATATGAGTGGAGGTCGATTATCAGCTGGTGTCAGACAGCCCTTGTTTGTTCCGAGCGACCTGAACTATTGGGATGGCCTCAGGGACTTTGGAGGTTTCTCCTAATTTGTATGATTTTGGACCATGGAATGGGCAAAATTCCCATGGATTGGTAGGCCCAGTCCTAATGTGTGTCTCCAGGGGTTCAGCCTGGAGGGTGTGTGGCCCAAGACTTTGAGGACAGAAGTCTGAAAACACAAACTCAGCTTAGGTTTGGGGACGTAGTTATGGCAGGCACGGTCTACAAACCATGAGAAGAACTCTTCAGGATATGAAGAAAGTGCGAGTCTGAGGCGCTTGCTCAGGCTTTTGTCTCTGGATTTTGTATCAGCGATGGCCGCGGAATGTCGGGGAGGCCTCATGGGCCATGGATGAATCTTCCTCTCTGAGGATTTGGCCCGATTCCCAATTGCTTTTCGTCAATCTGTGGGATGGGAGGACTCATTTCAGTTTTGTTACCTCAGGTGTCCTACCAAAAGAGGAATTCCAAAGCAAAGCCGTGGGGAAGACTGAAGGGACAACCCGAAATATGGTTAAAAATTGGGGCCTAGGGGCATGGCAAGCCCAATATGCTATCTCTTCATCCAGCCACTGAGTGGCCTTACTTGAGGACTGGGCTCAGCCTGAGGGTCACAATGTGCGTTTGTGACCAATGTGGCCGGCGAGATGGGCGGGGCCTCATGGGCCACACTGGTTTCAACTACACTGAACGTTGGACAACATGCCAACCACAAGGTTTCTTGCCATGGGGAAGGAGTTCTGATTTCTGCATCACCTTCAACCCTGGGCAGTGATTGGAGATAAGGTCTAGGTTCTGAAACCTGAAAACCGAGGTTGGGAAAAGATGACGACCTAAGGCCACAGCGGCTCGATGTGCTCAGTGTTCGGCTGGCTGTCTGAGAGGGGCCAGGGGGTCCAGGCTCAATCTGTGTCAGAAAGGGCATTAGTGTCCTGGTCAGCCTATGTATTTGGTTTACAGCCAAGGTCGGTGCAGGTTGATCCTCATTTGGGGTTACTGGGTAGCCCCAGAGGACAATATTTTTCTTCTTGAAGGCGGGCAGGGTGCTGCATTGTATTTCTGGATTGCCAAACTGGAGGGCTTGTGGGCCAGTAGTCTGACGACAAAAGTCTGAGAACACAAGCTAGGCTTAGGTTTAGGGGTGAGGCCATGGCAGGCACAATCTACAGACCCGAATCGAGATCTCGTGCATCTGAAGTCAGGGCGAGGATCAGACGATCGCTCAGGTTGGAGTTTTTGTCCCTGATGGCCCCTTCATGAATGGGGGGGCATCACGAGGCCATGGGGGTTTTCCCACGATGGGAGTTGAAGAAGCTCCAAACTGAGGGGAGTCTTCTGCAGGACAATTGAGACCTGTTGTTTGGCTCCAGGCCAATGATTCTGAGCAGGGTTCTAAGGATGGATGGCTGGGTAGCCCACCTCGCATTCCAATTGCCTCATAGCAACAAGACAGGTTAGATCTCCTGGATCTGTGGGGAGCAACCGAGGACGCTGAGTTGAAATCGACACCCCTGGGGATGGGTCCTAATGTGCTTTTGTGTCTATGGAGACCTTGGAATGAAGCGGTGGCACTGGGGCCCTAAAGGGTTCTCCTAAACAAGGCTTTGACACAGCTCCAACATGCAAGTTTCCCATGTGTAGATGAGTTGTTTTCTGATGGGTGAGTCAAGAAACAGCTAGATGCTGCTTTTGAAATCCAGTCCTCTCAGGAGAGATGCCTGGAAACCAAAGCAATGGATCTGATTAGTGCCTAGGGGCCTGTTCTTTCCTTTTTACCTCTGGGGACATCTGTCTATGGGTCTGAGTGCAGGTAGGTGCTCAGTTGGGCTCAGATTGCCCCTGTTTTTCCTGAGAAGCCACCACTATTGAGATGGATCAGGGATTTGGAGGTTTATACTATTAGAAGGGTTGTGGCCATTGGAATGGGCACACACAATCCCTTGGAGAGGGCAAGTACAATCCTCAGGTTTGACTCCAGAGCCTGAGCCTGTAGGTTGTGTAGGCCAGGGCTGTTTGGACAGTTGTCTGAAATCACAAACTCGGCTTATGTTTCGGGTCATAGGTAAGGCAGGACTGACCTACAGACCATGAGGAGAACTCTTCGGGATTTGAAAGAAGGGCGAGTGTGAGGCTCCTGCTCAAGTTTTTGTCTCTGGATATCGTGTCACTCATGGTCGTGAAATTTCTGGGTGACTTCATGGGAAATGGACGAGTTTTACACTCTGGTGGTTTGGCCCCGTCCAAAGAGTTTGGGGTCATTCTGTGTGCTGGAAGAAGACCGTTTTTTTTTTTTGTTGTTGTTGTTGTTTTCTATTTTAACCTCAGGTGTACCACCAAATGAGGGATTCCAGAGTAGAGCCCTGGGGAGGGGCGACTGGACAATCAGAAATCTGGTTAAAAATTGGGGCCTATGGACATGTCAAGCCCATTATGACATCTAATGGTCCAGCCACTGAGAGGACTTACTAGAGGACAGGACTCATGCTGAGGGTCACAATGCGTGTGTATGCCCTCGTCGCACTCAAGAATGGGCGGGGCCTCAGGGTGAATGCTGTTTTCTCCTACACTGAACGTTGGACAACGTACCAACCACAAGGGTTCTTGCCATGGGTAAGGAGGATTTCTGATTTCTGCATCACACTCACCCCTGGGCAGTGATTGGAGATAAGGTCTCGGTTCTGAAGCCTGAAAACTGAGGTAGGGAAGAGATGATGACCTAAGGCCATGGCGGGTTTTATGTGCTCAGTGTGCGGTCAGCTTTCTGGGTGTTTGTCAGGAGGTCCGGGCTCAGGTTGTGTTCGACAGTGCATTAGTGCCCAGGTTAGACTATATAATTTGGGTAAAGTCGAATGCTGTGTAGGTTTTTCCTCATTTAAGGTGCTTGGGCAGCTCATGAGGCAATAATTTTTTTTCTAGAGGACAGGCAGAGTGCTGCTTTGTGTGTCCGGAATTGCCAAACTTGAGGGCTTCGGGGCCAGGAGTATGAGGACGGAAATCTGAGAAGAGAAGCTAGACTTGGGTTTCAGGGCGAGGGCACGGCAGGTACCCCCTGCAGATCTGAACCAATATCTCGTGCATCTGAAGTCAGGGCGAGGATCAGCCGTTGGCTCTGGTTGGAGTATCTGTGCCTGACGTCGGCTTCATGACGAGATAGGAATCTCGGGGCCATTGAGGTTTTCCCACGTTGGGTGTTGTGGGATGCCCCCTTCAAGGATTCCTTCTTCGGGACATTTGAGACCTGTTGGACAGCTTCACGACATCCCATATGGAATGACTCCAGAGCACCGTTCGTGGATGGATGCCTGGGAAGTCCGCCTCGCATTCCATTTGTCTCCTAGCAACAAGGGAGTTTAGACCTGATGGCTCTGCCGGAGCAACCGGGGTGGCTGAGTTGAAATGGACTTTCCTGAGGATGGGTCCTAATGTGTTTTTGTGTCCATGAGGGCCTTGGAATGGGGCGGTGGCTCCGGGACCCTGAAGTACTCTCCTAAGCTTTGGACATGGCTCCCATGCACAGGTTTCCTTGTGGAGACGAGATGAGTTCTGATGGGTGCCTCAGGAAAACCCCTATGCTCGTATTGGAATCAGGCTTTTGAGGACACATGCCTGTAACCCAAAGCAATGGATCCTATTATGGCCTAGGGTCCTGTCTGGTTCAATCTTCTTCTCTGGGGACATCCATCTATGGTATGAGTGGAGGTCGATTATCAGCTGGTGTCAGACAGCCCTTGTTTGTTCCGGGCGACCTACACTATTGGGATGGCCTCAGGGACTTTGGAGGTTTCTCCTAATTTGTACGATTTTGGACCATGGAATGGGCAGAATTCCCATGGATTGGTAGGCACTGTCCTAATATGTGGCTCCAGGGGCCCAGACTGGAGGGTGTGTGGCCCAAGACTTTGAGGACAGAAGTCTGAGAACACAAACTCAGCTTAGGTTTGGGGACGCAGGTATGGCAGGCCCGATCTACAAACCATGAGAAGAACTCTTCAGGATATGAAGAAAGTGCGAGTCTGAGGCGCTTGCTCAGGCTTTTGTCTCTGGATTTTGTATCAGCGATGGCCATGGAATGGCGGGGAGGCCTAATGGGCCATGGCCGAATCTTCCTCTCTGAGGATTTGGCCCGATTCCCAATTGCTTTTCGTCAATCTGTGGGATGGGAGGTCTCCTTTCAGGTTTGTTACCTCAGGTGTCCCACCAAAAGAGGAATTCCTAAGCAAAGCCGTGGGGAATACTGAAGGGACAACCCGAACTATGGTTAAAAATTGGGGCCTAGGTGCATGGCAAGCCCAATATGCTATCTCTTCATCCAGCCACTGAGTGGCCTTACTTGAGGACTGGTCTCAGCCTGAGGGTCACAATGTGTGTTTGTGACCAATGTGGCCCGCGAGCATGGGCTTGGCCTCATGGGCCACACTGGTTCCAACTACACTGAACGTTGGACAACATGCCAACCACAAGGTTTCTTGCCATGGGGAAGGAGTTCTGATTTCTGCATCACCTTCAACCCTGCGCAGTGATTGGAGATAAGGTCTAGGTTCTGAAACCTGAAAACCGAGGTAGGGAAGAGATAACGACCTAAGGCCACTGCGACTCGATGTGCTCAGTGTGCGGCCAGCTGTCTGAGGGCGTCCAGGCTCAGGCTGTGTCAGAAAGGGCATTAGTGCCCTGGTCAGCCTATGTATTTGGGGTACAGCCAAGGTCGGTGCAGGTTGATCCTCATTTGGGGTTACTGGGTAGACCCAGAGGACAATGTTTTTCTTCTGGAGGGCAGGCAGAGTGCTGCATTGTAGTTATGGATTGCCAAAATGGAGGGCTTGTGGGCCAGTAGTGTGACGACCAAAGTCTGAGAACACAAGCTAGGCTTAGGTTTCTGGGTGAGGCCATGGCAGGCACAATCTACAGACCTGAATCGAGATCTCGTGCATCTGAAGTCAGGGCGAGGATCAGATGATCGCTAGGGTTGGAGTTTATGTCCCTGATGGCCCCTTCATGAATGGGAGGGCATCACGAGGCCATGGGGGTTTTCCAACGTTGGGAGTTGTGAGAAGCTCCAAACTGCAGAGAGTCTTCTGCAGGACAATTGAGACCTGTTGTTTGGCTCCAGACCAAAGATTCTGAGCAGGGTTCTAAGGATGGATGGCTGGGTAGCCCACTTCGCATTCCAATTGTCTCCTAGCAACAAGACAGGTTAGATCTCCTGGATCTGTGGGGAGCAACCGAGGACGCTGAGTTGAAATGGACACCCCAGGTGATGGGTCCTAATGTGCTTTTGTGTCTATGGAGACCTTGGAATGAAGCGGTGGCACTGGGGCCCTAAAGGGTTCTCCTAAACAGAGGCTTTGACACAGCTCCAACGTGCAAGTTTCCCATGTGTAGATGAGATGTTTTCTGATGGGTGAGTCAAGAAACAGCTATATGCTGTTTTGATATCCAGGCCTCTGAGGAGAGATGCCTGGAAACCAAACAATGGATCTGATTAGTGCCTAGGAGCCTGTTCTTTCCTTTTTACCTCTGGAGACATCTGTCTATGGGTCTGAGTGCAGGTAGGGGCTCAGTTGGGCTCAGATTGCCCCTATTTTTCCTGGGAAGCCACCACTATTGAGATGGATCAGGGACTTTGGAGGTTTATCCTATTCGAAGGGTTGTGGCCATTGGAATGGGCACACACA